>NC_088419.1:82781191-82888691 GCF_034236695.1 Oncorhynchus nerka | reverse complement strand
GGACTGTATAAACCCCACAGCTTGTTTCTCTACGTCTCTCACACCCTCTCCGTCCAAATTCCAGGCCGCTCCGCCTTCGAAGCAGATTAGGGCGATTCATCTTCATCTCAGAGCTTATTTTTCCAAAGCAGTCATCAGGAGTTCATGTTACCGCCAAGCCTCCATTCCTCAGCCCGTCTTGACCTCCAGCCTCTGCTAGCATTTATCGTCCCCATTTGTCTGGACCCAGTCTGAACAACCAAAGAGAAAGGAGGAGGGACAGAGAGAAGGAAGATTATCCAGAGGAGGAGAGAGTGAGAAATGACTTGGGGAGAAAGAAGTGAGTGAGTGAAGAAAAAGGTAGAGCGAGACGTGTCAGGTGATCTGTTTTTCCTGGACTCGTCCTTCATCTCATCTCCTTTCTGTCTTTCTCCTTTCTGTCTTTCTCCTTTCTGTCTTTCTCCTTTCTGTCTTTCTCCTTTCTGTTTTCCTCCTTCTGTCATCTCCTTTCTGTCTTTCTCCTTCTGTCATCTCCTTTCTGTCTTTCTCCTTCTGTCATCTCTTTTCTGTTTTCCTCCTTCTGTCATCTCTTTTCTGTTTTCCTCCTTCTGTCATCTCTTTTCTGTTTTCCTCCTTCTGTCATCTCCTTTCTGTTTTCCTCCTTCTGTCATCTCCTTTCTGTTTTCTTTCCCTACTTTTTTAAAATCTATTTTTGCTTTAATAATATATAGCATTTAGCAGATGTTTGAGTAGTGAGTACGGATGGAGGGGGTTACGGTTAAGGCGTCAGCTTACTTCAGTTCAATCGGCGGCCTAACGAGTGTGCTCACATACTCCCTTATTAAAAGGCCTTCGCTTGAAAAACAAGACAAAAAATCAGAAATAGTATTTATTGTCCATTTTGAGACGCCATAGCCAGTATACACTTCCAAAAAATAGTCAGAATTAATCTAAGATAATTCAAGAAATCTGTCATTAATTTAGACGTTTTTGCTGAGGAGATCTTAGTCGTGGAAATGTACATCTAACTAAGATGGTATGTGCAATGTTTATTAATAATGTGCATGAAAACGAGTAGTCTCTAGTTGAATGACAACAGACTTTATTGAAGAATCCTTACTGTTGACCAATCACAGAAGAAGGGGCGCAGACTTTGGCTACTGACTTGGGCTTGCCTCTCCCCAAAAAATGTGTGCCCAAACAGCTGAAAATCCTTCACCGAAATCCAAAATGAACAAAAACATCACAAAACTCTTCCGAAGTGTTTCGGCTGTGAAACATGCGGATGCCTTTAGAGTAAGCAGTGGCACTTCAGCCAGTCATCTATATGGTTCTAGTGTTTTCTATACATTAGTGGCAGGATTAAGGGCTGAAATCTAGTAGATATATACAGACTCTGTTAGCCTGTTTACATGTCCAAAGATTCCTTTTTAATACTAGATGGAGATGGATGGACTGGCTGGTTTATATAGGGTACTGTGTTCATGTTGGTATATAGGGTACTGTGTTCATGTTGTAGTGTTGGTCTATATAGGGTACTGTGTTCATGTTGTTGTAGTGTTGGTCTATATAGGGTACTGTGTTCATGTTGTTGTTGTGTTGGTCTATATAGGGAACTGTGTTCATGTTGTTGTTGTGTTGGTCTATATAGGGTACTGTGTTCATGTTGTAGTGTTGGTCTATATAGGGTACTGTGTTCATTTTGTAGTGTTGGTCTATATAGGGTACTGTGTTCATGTTGTAGTGTTGGTCTATATAGGGTACTGTGTTCATATTACTGTAGTGTTGGTCTGTACAGGGTACTGTGTTCATGTTGTAGTGTTGGTCTATATAGGGTACTGTGTTCATGTTGTATTGTTGGTCTATATAGGGTACTGTGCTCATGTTGTGGTGTTGGTCTATATAGGGTACTGTGTTCATGTTGTAGTGTTGGTCTATATAGGGTACTGTGTTCATGTTGTAGTGTTGGTCTATATAGGGTACTGTGTTCATGTTGTAGTGTTGGTCTTTTTAGGGTACTGTGTTCATGTTGTTGTATTGTTGGTCTATATATGGTACTGTGTTCATGTTGTATTGTTGGTCTATATAGGGTACTGTGTTCATGTTGTAGTGTTGGTCTATATAGGGTACTGTGTTCGTGTTGGTCTATAAGGATACTGTGTTCATGTTGTTGTAGTGTTGGTCTGTATAGGGTACTGTGTTCATGTTACTGTAGTGTTGGTCTATATAGGGTACTTTGTTCATGTTGTAGTGTTGGTCTATATAGGGTACTGTGTTCATGTTGTAGTGCTGGTCTATATAGGGTACTGTGTTCATGTTGTTGTGTTGGTCTATATAGGGTACTGTGTTCATGTTGTAGTGTTGGTCTATATAGGGTACTTTGTTCATGTTGTAGTGTTGGTCTATATAGGGTACTGTGTTCATGTTGTAGTGCTGGTCTATATAGGGTACTGTGTTCATGTTGTTGTGTTGGTCTATATAGGGTACTGTGTTCATGTTGTTGTTGTGTTGGTCTATATAGGGTACTTTGTTCGTGTTGTAGTGTTGGTCTATATAGGGTACTGTGTTCATGTTGTAGTGTTGGTCTGTATAGGGTACTGTGTTCATGTTGTAGTGTTGGGTCTATATAGGGTACTGTGTTCATGTTGTAGTGTTGGTCTATATAGGGTACTGTGTTCATGTTGTATTGTTGGTCTTTATATGGTACTGTGTTCATGTTGTAGTGTTGGTCTATAAGGATACTGTGTTCATGTTGTAGTGTTGGTCTGTAAGGATACTGTTCATGTTGTAGTGTTGGTTTATATAGGGTTCTGTGTTCATGTTACTTTAGTGTTGGTCTATATAGGGTACTGTGTTCATGTTACTGTAGTGTTGGTCTATATAGGGTACTGTGTTCATGTTACTGTAGTGTTGGTCTATATAGGGTACTGTGTTCATGTTACTGTAGTGTTGGTCTATATAGGGTACTGTGTTCATGTTACTGTAGTGTTGGTCTATATAGGGTACTGTGTTCATGTTACTGTAGTGTTGGTCTATATAGGTTACTGTAGTGTTGGTCTATATAGGGTACTGTGTTCATGTTACTGTAGTGTTGGTCTATATAGGGTACTGTGTTCATGTTACTGTAGTGTTGGTCTATATAGGGTACTGTGTTCATGTTACTGTAGTGTTGGTCTATATAGGGTACTGTGTTCTAGAGGGCTGCTGGTTTGTAGTTCAATGTTGGGTATTGTGTTTGGAAATCGTGAGGAGATTGGGTCAGCATGTGGGCAGTGTGGTAATACAGTGTAGTATAAATACAGTAGAGTACACAGACTGACGGGTAAACAAATACTTTTTGAGCAAACAGTGTTTTTTTAGACAAACGTCAAGGAAAAGGTCATTCTAGGAGTTTGTCTGATGGGAATCTGTGATGTCATCAGACTCCCCCCTTGCTTGAGGACCAATACAGGAGCAACGGAGAACAAACTAGGAAAGCCTCCCCCCACTTGTGCTCTGTCATGACCTACCTGGACCACCTATTGAGATGTGCTATTTTTTTCAGGAAATCGGGTGTTAAATTAGTTAAAAAGAGACTGGAGTGGCACTTTAAATGCTGTCATCATGTGTGCTGTTATCCATCTTCAGGGCCCTACTTTGTTATAGGGGAGCAAGACACACACATACCAAGACATAGTAACACTTTTTGGCACTGGTTGAGGAATCTGGCTCTATTTGTGTGTCCCTCCCCCTCTCTTTTGTCTGTTTCATGTGAATGGCTGGCTGTGTTCCTCTGTTGTTGTGCTCCGCCAGACAGGAAGCTGCAGGGTTTGTGATCTGATCTCTCTGAAGATTCTCTTGACTTCTCTGACCCAATAAAAGTCTGTTTGTTTAGGCAGCTAATTTGATCCTGTTCCCTGGCAGATGCTGCTGCCTGAACAGCCTGCAATGCAGTAATATAACAAACCAGTAAACAAGAAACTTCTCTTGAAAGTCACATTTTTGTTGATACTCTGAGAAAGTTTGGCTTAAGTTGAGACTTATTAAAATACACTATTTATACAAAAGTTTGTGTACACCCCTTCAAATGAGTGGATGTGGCTATTTCAGCCACACCTGTTGCTGACAGGTATTAAACAAATTGAGCACACAGACAGGCAATCTCCATAGATAAAACAGGAGCTTCATGAAATGGGTTTCCATGGCTGAGAAGCCGCACACAAGCCTAAGATCATGTGCGATGCCAAGCGTTGACTGGAGTGGTGTAAAAGTCGTCGCCATTGGACTATGAAGAAGTGGAAACATGTTCTCTGGAGTGATGAATCACGCGTCACCATCTGGCAGTCTGACGGACACATTTTGGTTTAGCGGCTGCCCAGAGAACGCTACCTGCCCCAATGCATAGTACCGACTGTAAAGGTTGGTGGAGAAGGAATAATTGTCTTGGACTGTTTTTCATGGTTCAGGCCCCTTAGTTCCAGTGAAGGAAAATCTTAACACTACAGTATACAATGACAATCTAGACGATTCTGTGCTTCCAACTTTGTGGCAACAGTTTGGGGAAAACCCTTTCCTGTTTCAGTATGACAAAGCGAGGTGCATACAGAAATTGTTTGTCAATCGGCCTACATCAGTACCCGACCTCACTAATTGAAGCAAGTCCCCGCAGCAATGTTCCAACATCTAGTTGAAAGCCTTCCCAGAAGAATGGAGGCTGTTAAATCAGCAAAGTAGGGACCAACTCCATGTTAAGGCATATGCTTCTGGAATGAGATGTTCGACAAGCAGGTGTCCACATACCTTTGGTCATGTAGTGTAGATGTACAGTGTGCCGTTGACAACATTAGGCCAACTAAGAGCCCACAGTTACACTTAAGTGAAACGATTAGAACCATGTTAGTAATACAGCAGAATGAACAGTTTAATCTGACATCCAGTCTGACACAGTCATATAGGGAATGGGATTTTATGCCAGGCCTTACATTAGTATTAGTAGTATTATTCTCATGGAAGCTCACTCTCACGCTTCACACACAGACTAGAGGAGACTAGGTTAACCCTTTTAAAGTCTCGCTCTGACAGGTGTCTGAAAGGTGTCTGACAGGTGTCAGAGAGCACAGAACACTCTCTGTGTTTCATAATACTTCATCACCCAGAATCCCTCAATTTCAACGGTATCAACCCTACCTCTCTCGCTCTTTGTCTCTCTCGCTCTGTTGCTCTTGCTTACTCGCCCTCTCTCTCTAATATTAATCCTACCTACGGTTTCTGATATGTCTCATCCTCTCCTCTGTAGTGTTGGCAGATAACCTGAAGTCCAACCCGGGCATCAAGTGGCAGTACTTCAGCTCAGAGGAGGGCATCTTCACTGTGTTCCCCGCCCACAAGTTCCACTGCAAGGGCAACTACGAGCACCGCAGCAGGTACAGTACAACTAAATTACTAAAATGTTACACGTCCAGACCAGCAATACAATCACCATGACCTAGATTAACAGTACAATCAACTAGCCCTAAACGCATGGGCAAGAATGGATAAATTATTGTTACATAAATCATCAACCAATCAAATTACTTATAAAGCCGTTCTTACATCAGCTGATATCACAAAGTGCTGTACAGAAACCCAGCCTAAAACCGCAAACTGCAAGCAATCAAATGTTCATAGATGACAGCAGGGTCAAATAATAATAATCACAGTGGTTGTCGAGGGTACAGGTCAGCACCTCAGGATTAAATGCTGTCACTAGAGAGTTAAAAACAGCAGGTCTGGGACAAGTAGCATGGCCGGTGAACAGGTCAAGATTCCATAGCCGCGGGCAGAACAGTTGAAACTGGAGCAGCAGCACGGCCACTTGCACAATTGGTGGCTGACTAAATACTTTTTTGCCCCACTGTATATATATATATAAAAATAATTTAGTCAGCCACCAATTGTGCAAGTTCTCCCACTTAAAAAGATGAGAGAGGCCTGTAATTTTCATCTTAGGTACACTTCAACTATGACAGACAAAACGAGGAAAAAAATCCAGAAAATCACATTGTAGGATTTTTAAAAGAATTTATTTGCAAATTATTATAAGTCCATGCTAGGTAAAACTCTGCCTCATCTCAGTTCACTGGTCACGATAACAACACCCACCCGTAGCACGCTCTCCAGCAGGTATATCTCACTGATCACCCCCAAAGCCAACACCTCATTCGGCCGCATTTCCTTCCAGTTCTCTGCTGCCTGTGACTGGAACGAATTGCAAAAATCGCTGAAGTTGGAGACTTTTATTTCCCTCACCAACTTTAAACATCTGCTATCTGAGCAGCTAACCGATCGCTGCAGCTGTACATAGCCCATCTGTAAATAGCCCACCTTATCCCCATAATGTTATTTTTTTGGTACCTTTTTTCACCCCAGTATCTCTACTTGCACAACTATCACTCCAGTGTTAATGCGAAATTGTAATTTTTTCACCTCTATGGTCTATTTATTGCCCTACCTCCCTAATCTTACTACATTTACACACACCGTACATAGACCTTTTCTATTGTGTTATTGACTGTACATTTGTTTATTCCATGTGCAACCCTGTGTTGTTTTTGTCGCTTTGCTTTATCTTGGCCAGGTCGCAGTTGTAAATGAGAACTTGTTCTCAACTGGCCTACCTGGGTAAATAAAGGTGAAATAAAAATAAGACCTGCGCTTATAACTTCAAATTATTTTTCAAAAAGATGAGGATGTTTTCTTGGGGAGGTCGAGTAATGTAATTATGTCCATGAGAACAAAACATCACATCTGTTATTTTAGTCCCGTCCAAATCTGCCATGCAGTGGTGATTTTGGCATGTAAATCTCTCTGGGGCAAACCCCAAATTATTTTTAGATGCATGCCAGCAAAGCCACCACACAACACTAAACAATACATGAATTAGATTATAACAGTAACGAATGGTGCCCACAAAATGTTAGGGCCTTCATAAAGCTGTCACAACAGCAGAGTCCCAACAGCAGTCCCAAAACCTCATCACTGCTCCACCTGGCTATTCAGCCTCATTTACTGCCTTAAAAAAACATATCTGATATGGATGACTTGCTTAAACAAGTCATCCACGGTCAATTGAGATGTACAAACTATGGCATAACGGGACGATGAGCTTCTGAGGCAATCTGCAATTTTTCGATTAAGACAGTAATGAGCGAGCTAGGACACGTAGTCGATATAACTATTTGTTCAGCACTTTTGAAATGTACAGAGACTTAATTCAGAACATGGACCGTTTTTACAGTATTCTCCCTGTACACCAAGTCAGAACCGTAGGATAAATGAAGGGTGCATATAAGCAGAAAATGAAAGCTTTTACAATATTCAATGATTACATTTTTCTAAAACAGTCTATAGGCTAGAATTGCACCACTAAGTCAGAACAGTAGGCTAAATTATGAGGGAGAAAAGGGACCAAATGTATCCGGGTGAGGCAGCTTACTACACAACATACACCTAGTATTACTTTCTTAGCTACTGTTTACATAAACTTAGCAAAAAATAACATCCTCACACTGTCAACTGCGTTTATTTTCAACAAACTTAAATATTTGTATGAACACAAGATTCAACAACTGAGACATAAACTGAACAAGTTCCACAGACATGTGACTATCAGAAATTGAATAATGTGTCCCTGAACAAAGGGGAGGTCAAAATCAAAAGTAATAGTCAGTATCTGGTGTGGCCACCAGCTGCATTAAGTACTGCAGTGCATCTCCTCCTCATGAACTGCAGAAGATTTGCCAGTTCTTGCTGTGAGATGTTCATGGACATTCCTGGGGGGAATGGCCCTAGCCCTCACCCTCTAATCCAACAGGTACCCAGACGTGCTCAATGGGATTGAGATCCAGGCTCTTTGCTGGCCATGGCAGAACACTGACATTCCTGTCTTGCAGGAAATCACGCACAGAACGAGCAGTATGGCTGGTGGCATTGTCATGCTGGAGGGTCATGTCAGGCTGAGCCTGCAGGAAGGGTACCACATGAGGGAGGGTCCGTCATGGTCTGTCGACGATAAACGCGAATCTGACCACCACTGGTGAGACAAAACCACGACTCATCACAGAAGAGCACTTTTTGCCAGTCCTGTCTGGTCCAGCGGCGGTGGGTTTGTGCCCATATGCGACGTGATGTCTGGTGAGGACCTGCCTTACAACATGCCCTCAGTTCAGCCTATTGCGGACAGTCTAAGCACTGATGGAGGGATTGTGCGTTCCTGGTGTAACTCTGGCAGTTGTTGTTGCCATCCTGTACCTGTCCCGCAGGTGTGATGTTCGGATGTACCGATCCTGTGCAGGTGTTGTTACACGTGGTCTGCCACTGCGAGGACGATCAGCTGTCCGTCCTGTCTCCCTGTTGGGCTGTCTTAGGTATCTCACAGTACGGACATTGCAATTTTTTTGCCCTGGCCACATCTGCAGTCCTCATGCCTCCTTGCAGCATGCCTAAGGCACGTTCACGCAGATGAGCAGGGACCCTGGGCATCTTTCTTTTGGTATTTTTCAGGGTCAGTAGAAAGGCCTCTTTAGTGTCCTAAGTTTTTATAACTGTGACCTTATTTGCCTACCGTCTGTAAGCTGTTAGTGTCTTATCGACTGTTCCACAGGTGGATGTTCATCAATTTTTTTTACCTTTATTTTACTAGGCAAGTCAGTTAAGAACAAATTCTTATTTTCAATGACGGCCTAGGAACAGTGGGTTAACTGCCTGTTCAAGGGCAGAACGACAGATTTTGTACCTTGTCAGCTCGGGGATTTGAACTTGCAACCTTTCGGTTACTAGTCCAATGCTCTAACCACTAGGCTACTCTGCCGCCCCGATAAACAATAATTGTTTATGGTTCAATGAACAAGCATGGGAAACCGTGTTTAAACCCTTTACAATGAAGATCTGTGAAGTTATTTGGATTTTTACGAATTTACGTTTATTTTTTTGCTGAGTTTATCTACCTGGAATATTACATCAATTATACAACGGCATATAAGACATTTTTGTAATCACCTTGTTGTGCAGTGCTCACTTGAACAGGAAGGTGGCGCGGCGGTCCTTCATGGTCAAAGTTTGTTATCAAAGTCTGGCATTCTCTGGATTTATGGTGCTTTCACACTGGGAAAAAAACAAGGTCAAATCATGATGACATTAGTGATCTTCAGGTCGGAGCTCTAGAAAGAGGCCCGAGTTCCCGACTTGGAATTCCCAGTTGGAAAGTGGCAGAAGTCATGCTGGATGACAGCATGGCCAATGTTGAATGTTTATCCTTTTAAGCTTGGAAAAGAAACTTGGACCACACATTCACTCCACTGAATAGCAGGCCACTGATTACTTCCAAACCACAAATTGTTGAATTTGAGATTTCCAATTTGTTGTGTAATGACCAATGAGCACCGATACGTTTTATCTATAATTTCTCTTCATATGACAAGGATTGAAAAGGATTTGCCAGTTGATTGTCGACTTGATTCATGATGATGATGACTGCTAGCTAAGATTTTGAAAGTATAATGTTGACATGATCAGTCCAATCAAAGCTGCTGTAGATATAACGTGATTTGATGTCATTTTGTCTGTGACCAATGCCCTTGAGTCTTCTTGGAAGGGCACTTCTATTGTAACTCTATGGCAGTACACAAGGAGCTAGAATTTTCGAGCTCTACCTGTAGATTTCGTGGTGATGTAGTGTCCCCATGAGTGACAGAACACTGAGCCTATCACGGCGCAACTAGAGAACATTACCAACCCCTACGCTCCGTATTTTCCACTGGGTGCCTCACCACCACAGAAAGCACTGAACTAGGCTGAAACAACTGCATTTTGGAGCTGCCTTACTCAAGAAAGCAAAAAAGAGACCATGTTTGAATGCAGCTTTATTAACTCGTTTTATTTGTCGTTTTTTTTATACACTGTTTGTAAACTGATATGTGACATGTATTAATGCTAAAATAACATGCAAAACAGGCAAAACAATTCTAAAATATATAGTTTTAGCTGAGCCGGTGGTCTGCCCCACCTATCCTGAATGGCGGGTCGCCACTGCTGCCTTGTCAGTCATTTTTACATGGCAGAAGAACAACAATTCCAGACAGAATAACCCACTGTCCTCTGATAATACTAGTCCCGTGCCAATTGACATCCCGGTGTTTTGAGAGAAATAGGTGTTGCTCGCAGTTTGCGCAAGAAAACAATAACTGATTGGATACATTGAAATTTGAAGTTCATAAGCTATATATGAATGGTCTTACATGTAGCCCATCAACTCCCACACTGAATGCTTTTGTTGATATATTTTGTACTTATTTATTGAATATTGCCAAATGCATCAGTAAAACATATTGAGCCTATTTAATGCAACCCTTGCTGTTAATAGATCGCAAAGCAGCATACAACTGACCTACATGTTTGGATGTTTTCTCATCTATAGCCTTAAATGCATCTCAAGTGTAATTGCGCTGTTTAGCTCACATCTGAATGCTGGGGAGCATTTAGGACGTACCGTGGGTCACTACAACATCCTAATGAATATGATCACACTTCCTCAATTCAAATATTATGGCCACACTATACCAAAGATGTTTTGTTTTAGTGTCGCCATGATACATGTTGAAATACTGTATCTTCACGCCTAGAATAAAAACCTCCAGGCTTCTGTCGTAACTGCCAAAGAATTACAGGGGGCAGTTTGGAA
The DNA here is from genome assembly GCF_034236695.1 of Oncorhynchus nerka. NCBI lineage: Eukaryota > Metazoa > Chordata > Actinopteri > Salmoniformes > Salmonidae > Oncorhynchus > Oncorhynchus nerka. Next base: position 82,878,016 of record NC_088419.1, on the reverse strand, counting down.
AAAACTAATCCCGACCGATTCGTCCTCTGGATTAACGGACATTCTAGAGTTATAATGAACTAATCAACGTTCTCTAGTAATACTAGTCCCGTGCGAATAGGTCTTTGGTCTCATGCATGCGATGCATACGTGCCACATTAAGAGAGCAAGGGTTAAGGGAATAGGGAATGTTTTTCCAAAACAAGATTTTGGAAACAGAACTTTTTAGTCAGAAATGGCTGTGATTATGTTGCAGCTTCAGCAACATGGACAGACAGATAAACACTGTTGATGTTCTGTGGTGGTTGCTACAGTAGGGAGGAGAGAGAGACAACGGGTGTTTGTCACACATTCACTGTCTTTTTGTTTTTACACAGCACAGCAAGTCTGAGCACGGCCCGGCACAATCAAATCAATTGCTGGTCGTATTCCGTCTAATAATTTGTGTGTCTTAATTATTTAATCAAACAGTGTGCTTAAAGCATCAGACAAGCTCAGTAAAAATAGTTGATTTGATTAAAACACACAGGATCTGTCAATATATAGATAAATACACGTTTAACATTTTTGTTCAATCGATTGGTCGAAAGAACAGATGACTCTTGGACGACCAAGATGTTTTTTAGTCTGGGACAGCCCTTGTGTACTCATCACGTGTCTACGTGTGGGTCCTCGCAGGCCAGTGTACGTGACGGCGGTGCGGCCCCAGTCCAAACACATCGTGGTGATAATCGACCACGGAGTGACCATTACAGAAACACAGCTCCAGATTGCCAGAGATGCTGCCCTCGTCGTCCTCAACTCTATAGATGAACACGACAAGGTGAGGACCTCTGCTCTGATTACCCAGCCCTTACTCTCCTCCTTGTAGCCCAATTCCCCAGCCTTTCTGAAACTGATGACCCCTGACACACCATCCACGTTCTACATATAACCACCCTTTCTCTCCCTCTGAAGCTAAAACAGATTGTGCATATGCCCCGTCATTACAATCCCAAAGTGGTTGTTTATGTTGTGTTTGTATGTAATGCCCACTTGTCTGTGCATGTCCTCTTCACCAGGTCTCCATCCTGTCCTCAGCAGAGGCTGTGCGCTCCTGTTCTCTGGACCAGTGCTATAAGAGCTACCTGTCTCCTGCCACCAGCGAGACCAAGAGGAAGATGAGCGCCTTCATCACCAACCTCAAGGCCTCCGACAGCCCTACCCAGCATGCACTGGGCTTCCAGAAGGCCTTCCAGCTCCTCAGGAACACCAGCAACGTCACCCGGAAACTCACCAGTAAGAACAGGAAACTATGGGAAATGCAGTCCTTACGGGCCACTGATGCTACAGGCTTGTTCTATAGCAGGGGTATTCAACTCTTACCCTACGAGGTCCGGAGCCTGCTGGTTTCTGTTCTACCTGATAATTAAATGCATCCACCTGGAGTCCCAGGTCTAAATCAGTCCCTGATTAGAGGGGAATCACCCACCTGCAGTCCCAGGTCTAAATCAGTCCCTGATTAGAGGGGAATCGCCCACCTGCAGTCCCAGGTCTAAATCCGTCCCTGATTAGAATGGAATCGCCCACCTGCAGTCCCAGGTCTAAATCAGTCCCTGATTAGAGGGGAATCGCCCACCTGCAGTCCCAGGTCTAAATCAGTCCCTGATTAGAGGGGAATCGCCCACCTGCAGTCCCAGGTCTAAATCAGTCCCTGATTAGAGGGGAATCGCCCACCTGCAGTCCCAGGTCTAAATCCGTCCCTGATTAGAATGGAATCGCCTATACCTGCAGTCCCAGGTCTAAATCAGTCCCTGATTAGAGGGGAATCGCCCACCTGCAGTCCCAGGTCTAAATCAGTCCCTGATGAGGGGAATCGCCCACCTGCAGTCCCAGGTCTAAATCAGTCCCTGATGAGAGGGGAAGAATGTATTAAAGCAGTGGAGCTGACTTCCAGGTCCAGAGTTGCGTTTGAGGGTTCTATAGGGAATGCCGATTTGTCAGTTATGTGGCAATGAATGTGACTCAAGAGGTGGAGGATTTGTGAGATGAAGGATTTATGACCGAGGATATGTTTCTGATCTCTCTGTGCTTGTGTGTTCCTGTCAGACACAGACATGGTGATCGTCTACCTGTCGTCTGGCATCACGTCCCGAGACGCATCGGAGCATGAGAAGAGAGACACCCTCCGTGTGGTCAAAGAGGAGAACCGCCACCTCAACAACTCCGTCATGATCCTCACCTACGCCCTCATGAATGGTAGGAACCCCCACCACACACAGTTTGTTTATGATCGTAATCACCCTCCACCACACACATTGTTCAGAAATCACATTGAGAGTCACTCCAGCAAGAGAAAAGGAAATGCCTTGGTGGTGGCTGGAAGTGGCATTAGTATGTTTATAATGTCAATACAAATCCAATATGTTTTGTAATGTGATTGATGGCGTATCGATCCTGATTAGTAGTGGAATGTGTGTGTTATGGGTACTGCTGCTGGACCTACCCAGCCACCGGGATGAGGGAGAGGTGGGTGAATGGGGGCAGTGCAGACTGGAGAGGTGCTCAGGAACCCCAAAGGCTTTTTGTTTTCTCCTGTGTGTCTGTTATGTCTCCACCTCCCCCTCTCTATTGGCCCTCTTCACCTGTCTCCCCTCCCTCCTCCCCTTCTCCTCATCCTTCGCTCCATGTCCTACACAGAGACCCCTTCACAGTACATGCCTTAGCCTGGAATTAGCACACATCATGTTCATTAGGAGATTAAAATGAGGGACAACTGAGAGCGCCTTAGTCTAAAGACTTCAAAGGGTACTGGGTGACAAAGACAGCCGGGGGCTGCTTGTTTAAAAGGGGCCATGATGAAAAGGATTCAGAAATATGTAATCATCTTGAGTTGATTAGCATAGCACCCAGAAAGCTTTTGTTGTGTAGCACATTGTGAGAAATGCATAGAGCTGTGTGTGTGTGCCAGGTGTAAGCTGATGATTGTTAAAGGTGACCAGTGGTCTTTTCTCCCACATCAACTCTGATGTTTGAACTAAGCATGTTTGTCTGTGTCTGTTTTTTGATGAAATGCTAGAACTAGAAGGGCCAAATGGTTGGAGAGTGAAATCTTCAGCTATGGACTGTATTGCCAAACCCTCTAGACTTCCCCCTGGTCTGTGACTGTCTAATACTTCCCAGTCCCACCTGCCTGATTTGTGAACCACGAACAAACTCAATCCATCTAAAATACCTTATCAGACATGAAAAACAGGAGAATGATTTAAAGATATACTTTAACAGTAACCTGTAAATCACCCACAGAATCATGGATTTTACAGAGAATATCATCGGCCAAACGTTCATCTATGGCCATTCCAACTATGACCTCTGCTGTCCAGTTTGAGCAGAGCTGTATCCACACATACCAGGCTGTATGGACTTCTTTCACCTCCTGTTGACTCACTCCTGTCAATAGTGCAACATTCTCATGTGTGCAGCATCCTATTATTATCAGACAAGGCCCTAAGTATTAATGCTTGACTTGATCCCCATTAATCCAATCAGTGATATGACTGCCATGTATTCCATATTAAGCCCTGTCTTAATGCCAAATGTGCCCAGTGACAGCTGTCTGGGCAGCAATGTTGGAGAGATCATTCTAGGGTGTCTGTCCTCTGTTATAAAGTCAATGAATATTCTAGAGGACATTTTCTTACATTGATATCAGTACATCGAAGGACCTGACATCTATGTGTCTGTTCTATGCTGCTCTGCTCTACGACTGTACTTTATGCCGCTCTGCCCTGCTTTGTGCCGCTCTGCCCTGCTTTGTGCCGCTCTGCCCTGTTTTGTGCCGCTCTGCCCTGTTTTGTGCCACTCTGCCCTGCTTTGTGCCGCTCTGCCCTGCTTTGTGCCGCTCTGCCCTGCTTTGTGCCGCTCTGCCCTGCTTTGTGCCGCTCTGCCCTGCTTTGTGCCGCTCTGCCCCGCTTTGTGCCGCTCTGCCCCGCTTTGTGCCGCTCTGCCCCGCTTTGTGCCGCTCTGCCCCGCTTTGTGCCGCTCTGCCCCGCTTTGTGCCGCTCTGCCCTGCTTTGTGCCGCTCTGCCCCGCTTTGTGCCGCTCTGCCCGCTTTGTGCCGCTCTGCCCCGCTTTGTGCCGCTCTGCCCCGCTTTGTGCCGCTCTGCCCCGCTTTGTGCCGCTCTGCCCCGCTTTGTGCCGCTCTGCCCTGCACTGTGCCGCTCTGCCCTGCTTTGTGCCGCTCTGCCCTGCTTTGTGCCGCTCTGCCCTGCTTTGTGCCGCTCTGCCCCGCTTTGTGCCGCTCTGCCCCGCTTTGTGCCGCTCTGCCCCGCTTTGTGCCGCTCTGCCCCGCTTTGTGCCGCTCTGCCCTGTGCCGCTCTGCCCTGCTTTGTGCCGCTCTGCCCTGCTTTGTGCCGCTCTGCCCCGCTTTGTGCCGCTCTGCCCTGTGCCGCTCTGCCCTGCTTTGTGCCGCTCTGCCCTGCTTTGTGCCGCTCTGCCCTGCTTTGTGCTGCTCTGCCCTGCTTTGTGCTGCCCTGCTTTGTGCCGCTCTGCCCTACTTTGTGCTGCCCTGCTTTGTGCTGCTCTGCCCTGCTTTGTGCTGCTCTGCCCTGTGCCGCTCTGCCCTGCTCTGCCCTGTGCCGCACTGCCCTGCTTTGTGCTGCTCTGCCCTGCTTTGTGCTGCCCTGCTTTGTGCCACTCTGCCCTGCTTTGTGCTGCCCTGCTTTGTGCTGCTCTGCCCTGCTTTGTGCTGCTCTGCCCTGTGCCGCTCTGCCCTGCTCTGCCCTGTGCCGCACTGCCCTGCTTTGTGCTGCTCTGCACTGTGCCGCTCTGCACTGTTGCCGCTCTCCCCTGCACTGTGCCGCTCTGCCCTGCTTTGTGCCGCTCTGCCCTGCACTGTGCCGCTCTGCCCTGCTTTGTGCCGCTCTGCCCTGCCCTGTGCCGCTCTGCACTGTGCCGCTCTGCCCTGCTTTGTGCCGCTCTGCCCTGTGCCGCTCTGCCCTGATTTGTGCTGCTCTGCTTTGTGCCCCTCTGCTTTGTGCCGTTCTGCTCTATGCAGCTCTGCTCTGCTCTATGCAGCTCTGCTCTATGCAGCTCTGCGGTTCTCAACGCTGCTCTATGCGGCTCTGCTCTACGCTGCTCTATGCAGCTCTACGCTGCTCTATGCAGCTCTGCTCTGCTCTATGCAGCTCTGCTCTACGCAGCTCTGCGGTTCTCACCGCTGCTCTACGCGGCTCTGCGCTGCTCTATGCAGCTCTGCTCTATGCTGCTCTGCGGTTCTCAATGCTGCTCTATGCTGCTCTGCCGTTCTCAACGCTGCTCGACGATGCTTGACATTGCTCTATGCAGCTCTGCTCTACGCAGCTCTGCGGTTCTCACCGCTGCTCTACGCGGCTCTGCGCTGCTCTATGCAGCTCTGCTCTATGCTGCTCTGCGGTTCTCAATGCTGCTCTATGCTGCTCTGCGGTTCTCAACGCTGCTCGACGATGCTTGACATTGCTCTATGCTGCTCTGCTCTATGCAGCTCTGCGGTTCTCTACGCTGCTCGATGATGCTTGACATTGCTCTATGCTGCTCTGCTCTACGCTGCTCTGCGGTTCTCAACGCTGCTCTATGCAGCTCTGCTCTAAGCTGCTCTATGCAGCTCTGCTCTATGCAGCTCTGCGGTTCTCAACGCTGCTCGACGATGCTTGACATTGCTCTATGCAGCTCTGCTCTATGCTGCTCTATGCAGCTCTGCGGTTCTCTACGCTGCTTGACGATGCTTGACATTGCTCTATGCTGCTCTGCTCTACCCTGCTCTGCGGTTCTCAACGCTGCTCTATGCAGCTCTGCGGTTCTCTACGCTGCTCGACGATGCTTGACATTGCTCTATGCTGCTCTGCGGTTCTCAACGCTGCTCTATGCAGCTCTGCTCTATGCTGCTCTATGCAGCTCTGCGGTTCTCTACGATGCTTGACATTGCTCTACGCTGCTCTGCTCTACGCTGCTCTGCGGTTCTCAACGCTGCTCTATGCAGCTCTGCTCTATGCTGCTCTATGCAGCTCTGTGGTTCTCTACGATGCTTGACATTGCTCTATGCTGCTCTGCTCTAAGCTGCTCTGCGGTTCTCAACGCTGCTCTATGCAGCTCTGCTCTATGCTGCTCTATGCAGCTCTGCGGTTCTCTACGCTGCTCGACGATGCTTGACATTGCTCTACGCTGCTCTGCGGTTCTCTACGCTGCTCAACGATGCTTGACATTGCTCTATGCAGCTCTGCTCTATGCTGCTCTATGCAGCTCTGCTCTATGCTGCTCTATGCTGCTCTGCGGTTTTCAACGCTGCTCGACATGGCTCTATGCTGCTCTGCGGTTCTCAACGCAGCTCTACGTGGCTCTGCTCTATGCTGCTCTGCGGTTCTCAACGCTGCTCGACGATGCTTGACATTGCTCTACGCTGCTCTGCGGTTCTCAACGCTGCTCTATGCAGCTCTGCGGTTCTCTACGCTGCTCGACGATGCTTGACATTGCTCTACGCTGTTCTGCGGTTCTCTACGCTGCTCAACGATGCTTGACATTGCTCTATGCTGCTCTACTCTACGCTTCTCTGTGCACCGGTCACCACAATGGGGAGTGTCATTACCTATATTGTCTTGTGTTGTCAATAAACAACAACCCTACATGATGTGGTCAAATATATTATCACTCTTGCACTACTAATGGTGCAGAATGTTCTGGTTACTCTTTTAAAAACTGGCTCAATTGCTATTTTTCTATAGGCACCTGCAACTTACCACAGGTGGCATATATTACACTTGCCGAGAATCACTTGCTTCCAACTAGGGCTGTGGCGGTCACAAAATGTTGCCAGCCGGTGATTGTCAAGCAAATAACTGTTGGTCTCACGGTAATTTACATTAATTAACATGGTCAGGTCTATAGAAGCATGATATGAAGAAAATGTAGTCTATTTCAGAAGAACAGAATAGCATACTCTGAGTTGTCCTTTTCTTAGGTCCTGATCTGACTATGCCTAATGGCTGTGGGCTACACTAGTTCATTTAGTTGTCCTTATATTAGGTCCTGATCTGTCTATGCCTAATGGCTGTGGGCTACACTAGTTCATTTAGTTGTCCTTATGTTAGGTCCTGATCTGTCTATGCCATATGGCTGTGGGCTACACTAGTTCAATTCAGCAGACAAGATTGGCTTAAAATTCCGTGGCTTTATTTTATAGTATGAAGAATACAATTGAACAAAGCTGAATAAAATAGAAAGGATATTTTCTCCAAACATGGGGCTATTCTGTGCTGAGCGGTTAACAAAGAAATGGGCATTCCTAAATGTTTTTAATTTTGAGTTATTGTAACTTTAGTTCTAAAAACATTGGGCTGCATGATGCTTAGTTTTTTTGCGCAGGCTGTAAACACTTCATTAGTCTCTCATTCACAATTTGACAAGCACTTGATAATGCCTAGAATTTCACAGCGGCATCCCCTTTGCGTGGCTGTAATGCACCCTAAAAAAATCCAGGCCGTTTGCGGTGCTGCACACTCCATGTGATCGGGTCTTTCTTACAGGCTATAAGTGAAGACAGACACATCGGGGACACAACTGCACGCGTCCTTATCCAATTCCGAGGTGCATATTGAAGTTATTTGAAGAACTGTCCACATTTACTTTTCGTCAGCCAACAAGATGAGTAGAACCAACGAACAGCAAAAGCACTAGTCTATGTCAATCTACTATACCCCATAGTACAAAGGTCGACATATTCTATTCTGTGTGAGGAATACATTTTCCAAACATAGTCTGGGACAGTTGTGGAATGCGATAGATCCCAAATTAATACAAGCACTAGCGGAAAAGTTTTTACACAATGTGGCTGACGCAACAGATCAGAACATTTGGCTTAAAATGTTGATAAACTATTAGGCTATTTCTTCACATTATAAACGCAGCAATGGGCACATGGTAGTAGGCAATAAGCGTGAATGTTCCATTAGCTGGAAAACACCATTATCAAAAGTTACCGCAAATGTGATTATGCATGTGATGCTTTTATTATAAAGTTGCATTTTTATGCTGAAAATTACCTTCCCCACACATGAAACTCAAGCGCAGCTTATGTATGCCAGTTAGGCTCTACACCCTGTGTAAAGCGGATTAATGTGCATCATTTTAAGAAGTTATTTGGCCACTTTAGTGGCGATACAGACCTTATTAAAACATAGGCCTATGGGCTAGGCTACATCAGGAGTGCGATTATGATTCACAAAAGTCACAAAAAAGGATTTGTTTCATATGCTGGGCATCATTCAGTGAAAGGCTAATATTGTCACCCATCAGACTATTCTTACATTTGATCTTGTCTTTACATATATTATTTAGTATATGTGTGACATTTACTTTGATTTAGAAACGACCATTATCATGCACCTGTATTGAAACAGGGGCAGGGGGGAAATACATGTCATCTATGCACTTAAATAGCGAATGGAGTATGCTATTCCCCGTGGTTTATTTTCATGCCAGCCAGGTAGGCTATGTAAATATAAGAAATGTGCTTAATATTAGGAAAGTTGAGAAATAAATATAGTATGCCTACCCTATAGAAAGCTCATCCTCTTTTTAGTAGAGGCCATCACTCTGTTCTTTCGCGCAATTGCATAGTCTATTGAAATATTGCGCAACATGAGCTCATGGGCTTTCATGAAGTGTTTGATTTTTAGATACCTTTGCATTGATGTCAGAGGGATTAGAGGGAAATAGAGTGCTGAATACCAGGCATTTAGCAAGTTTGGTAGGCTACTAATGACCAGCAGCAGCATCAACTTGGAGAAGCCTAATTACTGTGACTAAACGTGAACCTAGGTTACGTTGAATCTGACTGCCTTCATGACTCGTGACCACCGGTGGTAATACGGTCACCACAACAGCCCTACTTCCATCCAAATCAAATTACATTTAGATGAATTTAACCAGGCCATTTTTCCACTTTGAAGTGAAAAATTTCATTGTGTACGTTTTTATTTTGTATTTTTGGGTGTCCTGTGCATCAAACAAATACATGTGTGAACACAGTTTTTGAAATTGTCAACTTATTTTACAAGAAATAGTGAATCATTCAATGGTTCCAATATATTTGAACGCATCTGCAAAACATCTGTGTTGCTCTCTTCTTTCTCAACAGAGGGCGTGACGGGTCTGAAGGAGCTAGCGTTCCTGCGTGACCTAGCGGAGCAGAACTCTTTGAAGTACGGCGTCCCGGACCGCTCGGCACTCCCCGTGGTGAAGGGGAGCATGATGGTCCTGAATCAGCTCAGTAACCTGGAGACCACCGTGGGACGCTTCTACATCAACCTGCCCAACCGCATGATAGACCTGTCCTGCTTCAGCCTGCCCTACCAGGACCCCATGGGAGACGGTGGGTTTAGACACAGATCTAGGACCAGTTGGTCTGTTCTTGTCATTATGTTTAAGGCTAGAGCTGAGGTACAGTGATCTGATTCTAAATCAGTACCACAGGACCAGTTCCTAACAATTGGTCCTGGGGTCATGGCTGTTAAAATTTGGGGGGGATTATAGTTGGGACCTAACAACTGGTCTGGGACCAGTTCTGCTCTTATGTCCACATCACGTTTAAGGTTAGTACTAATGTACACTAAGCCGCTAAACCTAAATCAGTGGTAAAGAAAATATTATAAACTGGATCAGATTGATTTGGGCTCTTGGTGATCAATCAGTGTCATGTAAATATGTCTGTCTTCTCCCTGCAGGTTTCATCATGACGGTGAGCCGGCCCTGTTACTTTGGCAACCTGTTGCTGGGTGTGGTTGGGGTGGACGTGAACCTAGCCTACATTCTAGAGGACGTCACCTACTACCAGGATTCCTTGGCCTCCTACACATTCCTCATAGACAACAAAGGTACACCTTATACTAACCCTAAACCCTACACACTAACCCTAACCTCCTACACCTTCCTCATAGACAACAAAGGTGTGTCCTACACCTCCACACTTACCCTAACCCAGCACTCTCCTTGAGGACAACAACTCCTATGCGAAAGTCTTATCTCAGCCTTTTAGTTCTTCTGTTATTAGTGCTCTCCTCTCCAGTCCAGGCACATTAGTGCTCTCCTCTCCAGTCCAGGCACATTAGTGCTCTCCTCTCCAGTCCAGGCACATTAGTGCTCTCCTCTCCAGGCCACAGTATTGTATGACAGAGTAGGCCTCTCTGGGGCATCCCAGGGAAGATAACATTAGTGCTCTCCTCTCCAGGCCACAGTATTGTATGACAGAGTAGGCCTCTCTGGGGAATCCCAGGGAAGATAACATTAGTTCTCTCCTCTCCAAACCACAGTATTGTATGACAGAGTAGGCCTCTCTGGGGCATCCCAGGGAAGATAACATTAGTTCTCTCCTCTCCAAACCACAGTAGGCCTCTCTGGGGAATCCCAGTGAAAATAACATTAGTGCTCTCCTCTCCAGTCCAGGCACATTAGTGCTCTCCTCTCCAAGCCACACTATTGTATGACAGAGTAGGCCTCTCTGGGGAATCCCAGGGAAGATAACATTAGTACTCTCCTCTCCAAACCACAGTATTGTATGACAGAGTAGGCCTCTCTGGGGCATCCCAGGGAAGATCTCCTCTCCAGGCCACAGTGCTACAGTAGTACTGCTACTATTGGACCCAGTGTCTGGCATAGTGGAGTTAGCTCTGACTCGGATGGGGAGTGCCAGTCTGACTGAGTCCGGTCATTAGGCACGCATAAGACCAGTTTGCACCCCATTAGCGGATGCAGGATGTGTTTGGCCTGATTTAGATATGCTTCTTCGTCATTTCCGACCTTTTTGTGGGCTATTTGTTAGTCAACATGTCTATAAATAGATACATGCAGCTTCCCTCCTGTCATTATATGTTGCCCTAGAAGACTAAAAAAAGCCTTCTCACCAGAATAATGTCATACATCTATAGAATGCTTCAGTTTTGTTGACATCGGTAAAGTTTTTTCTCTGTCATTTTCTTTCGTGGAGCAAAGACGTTTAGGGACTGGGAAGAAAATGCAATTTTCTGTGCAAAATGTCCAAATGACATCAGTTAGACCAGTAAGGAAATAGAAAGCTGTGAAAACGACCCAACTATCTCAAGATGCAGAAAGAAAGCATATTTCTCCCCTCCTGTTCTCAAGTCCAAATCTAGCCTACATTTGGTGCATCATTTCACTGCAAGAAATGTTTAATTCTGCAGTCAGTGTCCAGATTTCACTTTCCATTTAACCCATCTGAACAGGCTACAGTTCCATTGACTGTTCCCCAGAATTATTTGGTGATTGGCGTGTACGTTATTTGGTGCACATAATTATACAGGGGCCCACAGAGAGGCAGGCACTGGGCCAGGGGCGCACCGAGAGGCAGGGACTGGGCCAGAGCTAGGGTTTGTCTCAGTGCTTCACTGCCAGTAATTTTAGGTTTTCCTTTAGTGTTAACACAGGCTAGCTATATTTAAGAGCTAGGCTGGTTTGCTAGGCTGGTTTGGAAAGGCCATGCTCAGATATGTGTATTGACTGGGTTATTATGAAACTTGGCCAGCCTAGCAGTAGATCCTCTGTACTCCCTAGAGGGATTTTGGTAAACAATCCGAATGGTTGGTGATATGGTCAGAGATACCTTGTCGTTAGAGAAAAGGGTTTCTCCTCGCTCTTGCTCGCTCGGTCTCCCTAGCTCTCTCTCGCTTTGCCCTACTTAAAATACACACCCCCCCACCCCATTTTCTACTTCCTTCTCTCCCTCGTAAGGGCTTTCAATCTCCCATAGCTTACTATTAGTGCTGCTCTGGTGCCTGCATGGATACAGGACCACAGTACTAGGGGTCTAGGGGTGATCTGGCCTCACCCTGCCCAAGGAGCAGTAGCCCGTCCCGAGGTGGGGTCAAGGTGCTGGGGGCTGCATGAAGGGCTGCTCCTGTGAAGAGCCCCTGATGGCATTGATTGATGATGCTTTTTCAGTTCTGATGATGTAGTTGTTTTTGGTTTCCCAGGTTACACCCTGATGCACCCGTCCCTCACGCGGCCCTACCTGATGACAGAGCCTCCCCTCCACACTGACATCATCCACTATGAGAACATCCCTGGGTTCCCCGTAGTACGGGACAACATTCTCCGGTGAGTTAGGGTAAAGGGTCAGGGGGCAATGAGAGGTGGGGTTTCACCAGTATGTATAGATTCTGGAAACTCAAGGCAGACTAGTAATGTAGTAAGATGTTTTCATCCACTCTCTTTGTCATAGAGTCATGTCTTTTGCATCATAAAATCTGAAGACTTATTTATCAAATAACTCTCTGTAATTATTATTATTATGCGATTAAACTGATTAATCATTAACTGTAATTAACTAGGAAGTCGGGGGACAAGGGAAATATTCAGATTATAAAGTTATAATTTTCTTAATATAACTTTCAGATATTTTAATATCTGATCAATTAGTCTTAGAGTTAATGAATTATTATTTACCTCACGTTAGTCTCATTCCAAACATCGTAAATTGTTGGTTATCTGCACAAACCCAGTCTTCACTATGAGTACAATACATCAATTGTTTTAAAATAATTTATTTACTAACTAAGTAATTCACAGAAATACATAAAACAGTAGATATGGTTACAAGGAAATTATAGGAGAATGTGCCCTAGTGGGCTAAACCGGCATGGTGGCTTGTTAGACAAAAGGGGAGTGGGGGGGTCAGCTGAGGAGACACTACAGAGTTGAATATTATAACAATTTAAATGCTAATCCTTTGCAAATGAACGCTCACTCATTCCGGAACAATTGCAATCAATATATATACACTGCTCAAAACAATAAAGGGAACACTAAAATAACACATCCTAGATCTGAATGAATGAAATACTCTTATTAAATACTTTTTTCTTTACATAGTTGAATGTGCTGACAACAAAAGCACACAAATTATCAATGGAAATCAAATTTATCAACCCATGGAGGTCTGGATTTGGAGTCACACTCAAAATTAAAGTGGAAAACCACACTACAGGCTGATCCAACTTTGAGGTAATGTCCTTAAAACAACTCAAAATGAGGCTCAGTAGTGTGTGTGGCCTCCACGTGCCTGTATGACCTCCCTACAATGCCTGGGCATGCTCCTGATGAGGTGGCGGATGGTCTCCTGAGGGATCTCCTCCCAGACCTGGACTAAAGCATCCGCAAACTCCTGGACAGTCTGTGGTGCAACGTGGCGTTGGTGGATGGAGCGAGACATGATGTCCCAGATGTGTTCAATTGGATTCAGGTCTGGGGAACGGGCAGGCCAGTCCATAGCATCAATACCTTCCTCTTGCAGGAACTGCTGACACACTCCAGCCACATTTATTTTTATTTTTTTTAACCTTTATTTAACCAGGCAAGTCAGTTAAGAACATATTCTTATTTTCAATGACGGCCTGGGAACAGTGGGTTAACTGCCTGTTCAGGGGCAGAACGACAGATTTGTACCTTGTCAGCTCGGGGTTTTGAACTCGCAACCTTCCGGTTACTAGTCCAGCGCTCTAACCACTAGGCTACGCTGCCGCCCCCACATGAGGTCTAGCATTGTCTTGCATTAGGAGGAACCCAGGGCCAACCACACCAGCATATGGTCTCACAAGGGGTCTGAGGATCTCATCTCGGTACTTAATGGCAGTCAGGCAAGCACATGGAGGGCTGTGTGGCCCCCCAAAGAAATGCCACCCCACACCATGACTGACCCACCGCCAAACCGGTCATGCTGGAGGATGTTGCAGGCAGCAGAACGTTCTCCACTGCGTCTCCAGACTCTGTCACATGTGCTCAGTGTGAACCTGCTTTCATCTGTGAAGAGCACAGGGCACCAGTGGCAAATTTGCCAATCTTGGTGTTCTCTGGCAAATGTCAAACGTCCTGCACGGTGTTGGGCTGTAAGCACAACCCCCGCCTGTGGACGCCGCGCCCTCATGGAGTCTGTTTCTGACCGTTTGAGCAGACACATGCACATTTGTGGCCTGTTGGAGGTCATTTTGCAGGGCTCTGGCAGTGCTCCTCCTGCTCCTCCTTGCACAAAGGCGGAGGTAGCGGTCCTGCTGCTGGGTTGTTGCCCTCCTACGGCCTCCTCCACGTCTCCTGATGTACTGGCCTGTCTCCTGGTAGCGCCTCCATGCTCTGGACACTACGCTGACAGACACAGCAAACCTTCTTGCCACAGCTCGCATTGATGTGCCATTCTGGATGAGCTGCACTACCTGAGCCACTTGTGTGGGTTGTAGACTCCGTCTCATGCTACCACTAGAGTGAAAGCACCGCCAGCATTCAAAAGTGACCGAAACATCAGCCAGGAAGCATAGGAACTGAGAAGTGGTCTGTGGTTATCACCTGCAGAACCACTCCTTTATTGGGGGTGTCTTGCTAATTATCTATAATTTCCACCTGTTGTCTATTCCATTTGCACAACAGCATGTGAAATGTATTGTCAATCAGTGTTGCTTCCTAAGTGGACAGTTTGATTTCACAGAAGTGTGATTGACTTGGAGTTACATTGTGTTGTTTAAGTGTTCCCTTTATTTTTTTGAGCAGTGTATTTACGCTTAGTGTGTCGTCGGGATCTCTGTTGAAAAGTTAGTTTCTGTTGGAGAGTCTGTCCGCCCTCTTTCTCTCTCTGTTGTGGTTAGAATGGATAGTTCAGAGTGACATTCATTCATTCATGTCGTTATAGAATAGGTGTTTCGGCAGTTGTCGGTCTGGTTCAATGATACCGAATTCCTAGCTGCAGACCAGTAATTAATATCAAGGACTTGTTCTTATTCTGTCGGTATCGATAGTCTAAGAGTTTAACCACGTGGTATGGTTAAAAGATTCAACTATCTACTCAAAACTTAGCTTATACTCAGGTTTATGGTGTCTACTCAAACCTTGGCCCTCTCATGGTAAGCTGGTCTGCAACCTTTAGCCGTCTCGTAATTGAGGTAAGCTCGGTCTCCTATCAAACCTTGGCCCTCTCGTTATCGAGGTAAGCTGGTCTGGTGATAGACAACCGGGTGGGGGTTTTATTTGGAAGAGCAGAAAAGGGCCTGTCCCATGACGCCAGACTGTGCTCATGGGCGGTCCTCTGATTTAGTTAAACTCCAAAGGGAATTGGAGTTTCCTTCATTAAACAGTCCAAAATCACATTACACAATTTCACAAACAGTATCATCCTTACTTATTAATCTTATACAACAATTAGATGTTATCCTCATAACTGAGGCTATTGTTTAAACAGCGTTATGGTTATGTGGCCGTATTGTCTCCCATGAGTTTCACAAAATTGTACCAAACGGACCAGTTCGTAGCTGGATTCTTCACCAATCTTTTATACTTTCTCCAGAACATAAATGTCGTTCGGTTCTCCAGTTCTGTGAGGTGGACGAAATTCCTTTGTTCTCTCTATGAAACTCACTTTCTCTCTCCTATACTGTGGCCATGAGGAGATAGTCTCCTCCAGGAATTTACGACCTCTCTGACCACAGCAGCCTGGTTGTAGGAGACAGAGAGGTAGGGGGATGGTGCTCGCGGTGTCCAAAGAGGGCAACGTCATGACACTAGCAATCTTTGTTTATATACTGTAGTCTGAGGTGTTTTGGTAATTGGACTGCATTGCACAATCTTGTGTTGCTAATATTAACCCTCCTACTTCCTGTTCCTCTCTCCAGTCTGCCCCTGGGTAGTCAGGTGATAGCTGTGCCCACCAACTCCTCTCTGTCCTGGCACACCAACCGCCTCCGAGACCCCAGCAAGGATGCCTACAACGTCAGCTACACATGGAAACTGGTACGATGCACTGCTGATTGTCTGTCTGTCACACACTGATTGTCTGTGTCTGTCTTGTCTTTCTCCTCTCTAGATCTATATCCCTTTTTCCCTCCCTTCCCCTCTGTCCCTCCCTCCCTTCCCCTATGTCCCCCTCTGTCCCTCCCTCCCTTCCCCTCTGTCCCTATGTCCCCCTCTGTCCCTCCCTCCCTTCCCCTCTGTCCCTATGTCCCTCCCTTCCCCTCTGTCCCTCCCTTCCCCTCTGTCCCTCCAGTAATGCAGTACTTCATCTTCTTTGTCCCTCTCTCCCACTTCTTCTCTCACTCCATCTTCCTCAGTCATCTTCAATCTGTCACCTTTAGAAAAACCCAGTGCTCCCACCCCCACACCCAAAACACTTTCTCTTCCAGAGGTAGTTCCAGAGGTAGTTCCAGAGGTAGTTCCAGAGGTAGTTCCAGAGGTAGTTCCAGAGGTAGTTCCAGAGGTAGTTCCAGAGGTAGTTCCAGAGGTAGTTCCAGAGGTAGTTCCAGAGGTAGTTCCAGAGGTAGTTCCAGAGGTAGCCCTAAACCTCAACTCCCCTTACAAGTTAGGATCAGTCATGACTTATCAATGGATTGTAGAAAAACTAGTCAAATGTCTCTAGCTGTGTCTCTGCTCTGTATCACTCTATTCTAAGTAGAAGCTCCTACACAAAAACATCCATTATCTTCTCCCTCAATCCCTCCCCAGGTCCAGGACAAGTCGTTCATCTTGTGCATAGTGAACGTCCAGCCAGAGATCCCAGTGAAACACCTGAAGAACCTGAACACTGCTCCCAGCTCCAAGCTGCTCTATCACCGCCTGGACCTGCTGGGTCAGACCAGCTCCTGTCTGCACTTCAAACAGCTGGCCACTGTCGGTAAGGCCTGAGGCCACGTAGGCAATGACTGTGAGAGAGGAACTAGGCTTGAGGCAGAGATTGTAGAGCTTTACATTTAGTCTCTATTTTCCTCTCTCTGTCTCTCTGTCAGAGAGTCCTACAGTGATGCTGTCTGCAGGGAGTTTCTCCTCGCCCTACGAACACCTCAGCCAACCAGAGACCAAACGCATGGTGGAACACTACACTGCCTACCTCAGTGATAACACACGCCTCATAGCCAACCCTGGACTCAAGGTACTCACACACAGTTGGCAGTCATTAACACAGAGAAGCCAAACCAATATCAAACACGTATCTTCTGGAAAGACTTGTGAGCCAAACCACACTAGCTAACACCACCAAAAGAAAGACAACGAACTGCCCCTCAAGTCTCGTAGCTCCACTGCCTTCTTTGTCTTTTAGGTGAAGCTAGAGAAAAGCTCCATGTTTTTAGCAGCTTGTGTGCACAGCATTTTTAGCCCCTTTCTGTATGTAGTGAGAGAGTGGTGGAGAGACTGAGATACTCTCTGTATGTGGTGGAGAGACTGAGATACAGAGAGTATGTGGTGGAGAGACTGAGATACTCTCTGTATGTGGTGGAGAGACTGAGATACAGAGAGTATGTGGTGGAGAGAGTGGTGGAGAGACTGAGATACTCTCTGTATGTGGTGGAGAGACTGAGATACAGAGTATGTGGTGAGAGAGAGGTGGAGAGACTGAGATACTCTCTGTATGTGGTGAGAGAGTGGTGGAGAGACTGAGATACTCTGTATGTGGTGGAGAAACTGAGATACTCTATATGTGGTGGAGGGACTGAGATACTCTCTGTATGTGGTGGAGGGACTGAGATACTCTCTGTATGTGGTGGAGGGACTGAGACTCTCTGTATGTGGTGAGAGAGTGGTGGAGAGACTGAGATACTCTCTGTATGTGGTGGAGAGACTGAGATACTCTCTGTATGTGGTGGAGAGACTGAGATACTCTCTGTATGTGGTGGAGAGACTGAGATACTCTCTGTATGTGGTGGAGGGACTGAGACTCTCTGTATGTGGTGGAGGGACTGAGATACTCTCTGTATGTGGTGAGAGACTGAGATACTCTCTGTATGTGGTGAGAGACTGAGATACTCTCTGTATGTGGTGAGAGAGTGAGATACTCTCTGTATGTGGTGGAGGGACTGAGATACTCTGTATGTGGTGGAGAGACTGAGATACTCTCTGTATGTGGTGGAGAGACTGAGATACTCTCTGTATGTGGTGGAGAGACTGAGATACTCTGTATGTGGTGGAGAGACTGAGATACTCTCTGTATGTGGTGGAGAGACTGAGATACTCTCTGTATGTGGTGGAGGGACTGAGATACTCTCTGTATGTGGTGGAGGGACTGAGATACTCTGTATGTGGTGGAGGGACTGAGATACTCTGTATGTGGTGGAGAGACTGAGATACTCTGTATGTGGTGGAGAGACTGAGATACTCTGTATGTGGTGGAGAGACTGAGATACTCTCTGTATGTGGTGAGAGAGTGGTGGAGAGACTGAGATACTCTCTGTATGTGGTGGAGCGACTGAGATACTCTCTGTATGTGGTGAGAGAGTGGTGGAGAGACTGAGATACTCTCTGTATGTGGTGAGAGAGTGGGGGAGAGAGACTCTCTGTACGTGGTGAGAGAGTGGGGGAGAGACAGACTCTCTGTACGTGGTGAGCGAGTGGGGGAGAGAGCGACTCTGTATGTGGGGGAGAGACTGAGAGACTCTCTGTATGTGGTGGAGAGAGCGACTCTGTATGTGGGGGAGAGACTGAGAGACTCTGTATGTGGTGAGAGAGTGGTGGAGAGACAGAGACTCTCTGTATGTGGTGAGAGAGTGGTGGAGAGACTGAGAGACTCTCTGTATGTGGGGGATAGACTGAGAGACTCTCTGTATGTGGTGGAGAGAGCGACTCTGTATGTGGGGGAGAGACTGAGAGACTCTGTATGTGGTGAGAGAGTGGTGGAGAGACAGAGACTCTCTGTATGTGGTGAGAGAGTGGTGGAGAGACTCTCTGTATGTGGTGAGAGAGTGGGGGAGAGACTGAGAGACTCTGTACGTGGTGAGAGATCCTGATCTTGGCCTACCTTACATTAAAGCGAGAGCTCAGCTCCTCTGTCTATATCGTTCTCTCCCTCTAGTCGTCGGTCAGGAATGAGGTGATGGCGACCAGTCACGTCACAGATGAATGGATGACACTCATGGAGATGAGTAGCCTCAACTGCTACATTGTGCGCCGTTACATAGCAACGCCCAATGGAGTGCTTCGGATTTACCCCGGCTCACTCATGGACAAAGCCTTCGATCCGTCCCGGAGACAATGGTGAGGTTTATTTAAGAGTTGTGGGGGGGTAGTTCCAAACTCCTAGAGAGGGATGGGAAGTTGAGTCCTGCTCCACAGTGTTCTGGCCCGGTTCTCATAGCTTTCTGTTTACGGCTGGAATTATTCACTTTCTCAGTTCTACTGAATCCTTAATGACACTTTTCATTTTGAACCACAGTCTGGAGTAGTCAGATATATTTTAGTGTCAATGTCTGTTAAACGTTTTTCCCGTTAGTAGACAGTATCCACGTGTATTGTTGTGGAATTAGCATGTTGTCTCAAGGTGTTTTTGTTTTTGTTTCCTATCACACTGACCATGATCTTTAACCTCTAACCCCTGACCCAAACAGGTACCAACATGCAGTGGCGAACCCTGGCCTCATCACCTTCACCGGGCCTTACCTGGATGTGGGCGGGGCCGGATACGTGGTCACCATCAGCCACACCATCCACACCTCCAGGTAGGAGGACAAACACACCATCTTCCTCACCATCCACACCTCCAGGTACTGTAGGAGGGCAAACACACCATCTTCCTCACTGTCCACACTTTCAGGTAGGAGGGGTCAAGGGTCCACCACGGTCCCAGGCTCTGATTGGAAGAAACCCAGTTGGACTGGACTGTATCTATGTCACTCAGTGTGATGGTGATACACCAGTCTAGTTACCAGGGCAACCTGATAAACACTTACAGATTTTCATTTGGGACTGTTGATGAATTTGAAACGTTCTGTTTCTTTAGTATTTTTAATGATATGATACTCTGCTCTTCTATTTTTTTCATAACTGTCGGTTTAGCAGACACTTTTATCCAAAACGACTTAGTCATGCATGCAGACATTCATCCTATGGGTGTCCGCAGCAGGAATCAAACCCGACCCTGAGCCACATAATACCATTTTCTCAAGCAATACATAGAGCAAAACAGGAAGAAGTAGTGGGAAATAAACAGACTAATGTTCTTTAGTCTGTGATCTGAATGTGTCGTGGCCCTGGCAGTCTGCTGTTTGTGCCTGCTGACTACAGTTACAACATTACTGGTTCATCTCAGAGGAGGCTGTAGACGGGAGGCAATCACCAACAACTGGAACACACAGGCTGTGGATTAAGATATAATACACACACACACACACACACACAGCTCTGATAAGGCAGGCTCAGTCTGTTGATGCTGGTTCTGCCCCGGTGAGCATGTCATGTGGCGTCTGTAGTATACCGAGACTCTGCTCTCAAATAAAGCTCCCAAGAGCTGCAAGCACATGATTTTCGGAATAGGTTTGCATGCACAAGCAGGGAAGGTAGCTAGAGAATATAAGATGTGTACTGTTGAATAATGTTCTCTCCTCTCTCTGTGTAGTTCTCAGATGGCCTCAGGGTATGCAGTAGCAGTAATGGGGATAGACTTCACACTGCGTTACTTCTACAAGGTTCTGCTGGACCTGCTACCCGTCTGCAATCAGGACAAGGGCAACAAGATCCGGTACGTCTTTCATTGAGGCTCCTTCTCTCTTGATACAGACCTTTTGACGGTTCCTCATAGGGATCCTGAGGGATGACCCAATGAGGTTTTTAAGACTCTCTGAATCTAATTTGAATGGCACATTCACCTGGTCCTCCAACATCCCAGCATGCCCTCTGCTAAGTGGGAGAACTTCCCTGAGTTTCTCTTTTTGGTATCTGTTGTGGGCCACAAATGACCTTTATGCTGGTTACAAAGAGGGTGAGAGAGGGAGAAGCTTGACTATAATTACATTCCAGAAAGATCCTGTTATGCTAGATTCTGCTGCTACATTCTCTCTTTCTCTTTTCTGTCTGCCTTTCCACTCCTACTCTTCCCTCCCTCTAGTTTCTCTCTCTCTCCCCCTGCCTCCCTCTCTCTCCCCCTTCTCTCTCCAGTCCTCTACCCCTTTCTTTCTCTCACTCTTTACCCTGTCTCCCTCTCTATCTCTGTCCGAGAGTCTTCAGTGGTTCATGTTTAACAGGAGGAAGGGTTGGGGTTGAATGCTTTTCTATCCTGCAGTTTGGGGTAATATGGGGCTCCGGTGTGACAATACACAGAGCTGATCTGGTGCCTGGCCCATGTGGTGTTCTTAACACTCAGAATTTGCTCTCTGTAACACCACCCCTTGTCTTTCCTGACTTAACACTGACTTAACACTGCTCTCTTTGCCCTCCATGTCCACTGTAATCGCTCTGGCTCTCTCCCTCTCCCCTTTCCACAGCAAGTCTGAAGTTCGGGTTCTATTGTGTTTAAATCTGATGCATTTCAGTGGACTTGTGTATTAAGTTAAAGTGATTGTACTGTTCCATAAAATGAATAATATGTCAACTGTATTTTCTCTGTCTCCTCTCTCTCTCTCTCTCTCGCTTTCTCTCTGTCGCTCTCCCTGTCTCTCTCTGTCGCTATCCTTCGCTTTCTCGCTGTCTATTTCGCTCTCTCTCTCTAGGTGTTTTATCATGGAGGAC
Organism: Oncorhynchus nerka; assembly: GCF_034236695.1. Lineage (NCBI taxonomy): Eukaryota > Metazoa > Chordata > Actinopteri > Salmoniformes > Salmonidae > Oncorhynchus > Oncorhynchus nerka. The sequence goes on along the minus strand of NC_088419.1, from coordinate 82,856,551 downwards.
CGGGGTTATTTGGTTGCCCACCCCACCCTCATCGATCCTAAAGGTCACGCTCCAGCCGAGCGGCAGCACATCACACACAAGGAACCGCTGGTGGCCAACGACATCCTGAACCATCCTAACTTTGTCAAGAAGAATTTGTGCAACAGCTTCAGCGACCGCACAGTCCAACGTTTCTACAAGTTCAACACCAGCATCATTGTGAGTAGGGGCTCAGAGAAAATACAAACTCCATCTAGACACCGTTGCCCTTGAGCACTCAAAAAACGATATATACCTCGGCTTAAACATCAGCACCACAGGTAACTTCCACAAAGCTGTGAACTATCTCAGAGACTGGCCTTCTATGCCATCAAAAGGAACATAAGATTCGACATCCTAATTAGGATCTGGCTAAAAACACTTGAATCAGTTATAGAACCCATTGCCCTTCATGGTTGTGAGTTCTGGGGTCCGCTCACCGACCAAGAATTCACAAAATGGGACGAACACCAAATTGAGACTGCATGCAGAATTCTGCAAAAATATCCTCTGTGTACAATGTAAAACACCAAATAATGAGCAGAGCAGAATTAGGCCGATACCCTGCTAATGATCAAAATCCAGAAAAGAGATTAAATTAAATTCTTCAACCACCTAAAAGGAAGCGATTCCCCAACCTTCCATAACAAAGCCATCACCTACATAGAGATGAACCTGGAGAAGAGTCCCCAAAGCAAGCTGGTCCTGGGGCTCTGTTCACAAACAATAACACACTCCACAGAGCCCCAGGACAGCAGCACAATTAGACCCAACCAAATCATGAGAAAATAAAAAGATAATTACTTGACACATTGGGAATAATTAACAAAAAAACAGAGCAAACTAGAATGCTATTTGGCTCTAAACAGAGAGTACACAGTGGCAGAATATCTGACCACTGTGACTGACCCAAAATCAAGGAAAATCTTTGACTATGTACAGACTCGGTGAGCATAGCCTTGCTATTGAGAAAGGCCGCAGAAGGCAGACCTGGCTCTCAAGAGAAGACAGGCTATGTGCACACTGCCCACAAAAGGAGGTGGCAACTAAGCTGCACTTCCTAACCTCCTGCCAAATGTATGACCATATTAGAGACACATATTTCCCTCAAATTACACAGATCCACAAAGAATTAGAAAACCCCAACTCCCATATGTATTGGGTGAAATACCACAGTGTGGCATCACAGCAGCAAGATTTGTGACCTGTTGCCCCAAGAAAAGGGCAACCAGTGAAGAACAAACAGCATTGTAAATACAACCCATATTTATGTTTATTTATTTTCCCTTTTGTACTTTAACTATTTGCACATTTATTTATTTTTTATTTTTTTATTTCACCTTTATTTAACCAGGTAGGCAAGTTGAGAACAAGTTCTCATTTACAATTGCGACCTGGCCAAGATAAAGCAAAGCAGTTCGACATATACAACAACACAGAGTTACACATGGAGTAAAACAAACATACAGTCAATAATACAGTATAAACAAGTCTATATACGATGTGAGCAAATGAGGTGAGATAAGGGAGGTAAAGGCAAAAAAAGGCCATGGTGGCAAAGTAAATACAAAATAGCAAGTAAAACACTGGAATGGTAGATTTGCAATGGAAGAATGTGCAAAGTAGAAATAAAAATAATGGGGTGCAAAGGAGCAAAATAAATAAATAAATTAAATACAGTAGGGAAAGAGGTAGTTGTTTGGGCTAAATTATAGGTGGGCTATGTACAGGTGCAGTAATCTGTGAGCTGCTCTGACAGTTGGTGCTTAAAGCTAGTGAGGGAGATAAGTGTTTCCAGTTTCAGATATTTTTGTAGTTCGTTCCAGTCATTGGCAGCAGAGAACTGGAAGGAGAGGCGGCCAAAGAAAGAATTGGTTTTGGGGGTGACTAGAGAGATATACCTGCTGGAGCGTGTGCTACAGGTGGGAGATGCTATGGTGACCAGCCAGCTGAGATAAGGGGGGACTTTACCTAGCAGGGTCTTGTAGATGACATGGAGCCAGTGGGTTTGGCGACGAGTATGAAGCGAGGGCCAGCCAAAGAGGGCGTACAGGTCGCAATGGTGGGTAGTATATGGGGCTTTGGTGACAAAACGGATTGCACTGTGATAGACTGCATCCAATTTGTTGAGTAGGGTATTGGAGGCTATTTTGTAAATGACATCGCCAAAGTCGAGGATTGGTAGGATGGTCAGTTTTACAAGGGTATGTTTGGCAGCATGAGTGAAGGATGCTTTGTTGCGAAATAGGAAGCCAATTCTAGATTTCACTTTGGATTGGAGATGTTTGATATGGGTCTGGAAGGAGAGTTTAGTCTAACCAGACACCTAAGTATTTGTAGTTGTCCACGTATTCTAAGTCCGAGCCGTCCAGAGTAGTGATGTTGGACAGGCGGGTAGGTGCAGGTAGCGATCGGTTGAAGAGCATGCATTTAGTTTTACTTGTATTTAAGAGTAATTGGAGGCCACGGAAGGAGAGTTGTATGGCATTGAAGCTTGCCTGGAGGGTTGTTAACACAGTGTCCAAAGAAGGGCCAGAAGTATACAGAATGGTGTCGTCTGCGTAGAGGTGGATCAGAGACTCACCAGCAGCAAGAGCGACCTCATTGCTGTATACAGAGAAGAGACTCTGTCCAAGAATTGAACCCTGTGGCACCCCCATAGAGACTGCCAGAGGTTCCGCCAGCAGACCCTCCGATTTGACACACTGAACTCTATCAGAGAAGTAGTTGGTGAACCAGGCGAGGCAATCATTTGAGAAACCAAGGCTGTCGAGTCTGCCGATGAGGATGTGGTGATTGACAGTCGAAAGCCTTGGCCAGATCAATGAATACGGCTGCACAGTAATGTTTCTTATCGATGGCGGTTAAGATATCGTTTAGGACCTTGAGCGTGGCTGAGGTGCACCCATGACCAGCTCTGAAACCAGATTGCATAGCAGAGAAGGTATGGTGAGATTCGAAATGGTCGGTAATCTGTTTGTTGACTTGGCTTTCGAAGACCGTAGGATAGATATAGATCTGTAGCAGTTTGGGTCAAAAGTGTCCCCCCCTTTGAAGAGGGGGATGACCGCAGCTGCTTTCCAATCTTTGGGAATCTCAGAAGACACGAAAGAGAGGTTGAACAGGCTAGTAATAGGGGTGGCAACAATAATGGCAACAATAATTTTAGAAAGAAAGGGTCCAGATTGTCTAGCCCGGCTGATTTGTAGGGGTCTACATTTTGCAGCTCTTTCAGAACATCAGCTGAACGGATTTGGGAGAAATGGGGAAGGCTTGGGCAAGTTGCTGTGGGGGGTGCAGTGCTGTTGACAGGGGTAGGGGTAGCCAGGTGGAAAGCATGGCCAGCCGTAGAAAAATGCTGGTGGATTTATCAATGGTGACAGTGTTTCCTATCTTCAGTGCAGTGGGCAGCTGGGAGGAGGTGTTCTTATTCTCCATGGACTTTACAGTGTCCCAGAACTTTTTTGAGTTAGTGTTGCGGGAAGCAAATTTCTGCTTGAAAAAGCTAGCCTTGGCTTTTCTAACTGCCTGTGTATAATGGTTTCTAGCTTCCCTGAACAGCTGCATATCACGGGGGCTGTTCGATGCTAATGCAGAACGCCATAGGATGTTTTTGTGTTGGGCAGTCAGGTCTGGGGAGAACCAAGGGCTATATCTGTTCCTGGTTCTAAATTTCTTGAATGGGGCATGTTTATTTAAGATGGTTAGGAAGGCATTAAAAAAAAAATCCAGGCATCCTCTACTGACGGGATGAGATCAATATCCTTCCAGGATACCCCGGCCAGGTCGATTAGAAAGGCCTGCTCGCTGAAGTGTTTCAGGGAGCGTTTTACAGTGATGAGTGGAGGTCGTTTGACCGCTGACCCATTACGGATGCAGGCAATGAGGCAGTGATCGCTGAGATCTTGGTTGAAGACAGCAGAGGTGTATTTAGAGGGCAAGTTGGTTAGGATGATATCTATGAGGGTGCCCGTGTTTAAGGCTTTGGGGAGGTACCTGGTAGGTTCATTGATAATTTGTGTGAGATTGAGGGCATCAAGTTTAGATTGTAGGATGGCTGGGGTGTTAAGCATGTTCCAGTTTAGGTCGCCTAGCAGCACGAGCTCTGAAGATAGATGGGGGGCAATCAGTTCACATATGGTGTCAAGAGCACAGCTGGGGGCAGAGGGTGGTCTATAGCAGGCGGCAACGGTGAGAGACTTGTTTTTAGAGAGGTGGATTTTTAAAAGTAGAAGTTCAAATTGTTTGGGTACAGACCTGGATAGTAGGACAGAACTCTGCAGGCTATCCTTGCAGTAGATTGCAACACCGCCCCCTTTGGCAGTTCCGGCGCCGACTGAGATGGCCGCCTCGCTTCGCGTTCCTAGGAAACTATGCAGTTTTTTGTTTTTTTACGTGTTATTTCTTACATTAGTACCCCAGGTCATTTTAGGTTTCATTACATGCAGTCGAGAAGAACTACTGAATATAAGATCAGCGTCAACTCACCATCAGTACGACCAAGAATATGTTTTCCGCGACGCGGATCCTGTGTTCTGCCTTACAAACAGGACAACGGAATGGATCGCATGCAGCGACCCAAGGAAACGACTCGGAAAAAGAGGGAAACGAGGCGGTGTTCTGGTCAGACTCCGAAAAAGGGCACATCGCGCACCACTCCCCAGCATTCTTCTTGCCAATGTCCAGTCTCTTGACAACAAGGTTGACGAAATCCGAGCAAGGGTAGCATTCCAGAGGGACATCAGAGACTGCAACGTTCTCTGCTTCACAAACTTTATTTAACTCTTTGCAAACTGGAAACCATTTATCCGGAGGCTGCATTCATTGTAGCTGGGGATTTTAACAAAGCTAATTTGAAAACAAGACTCCCTCAATTTTATCAGCATATCGATTGCGCAACCAGGGGTGGTAAAACCTTGGATCATTGTTACTCTAACTTCCGCGACGCATATAAGGCCCTGCCCCGCCCCCCTTTCGGAAAAGCTGACCACGACTCCATTTTGCTGATCCCTGCCTACAGGCATAAACTAAAACAAGAGGCTCCCACGCAGAGGTCTGTCCAACGCTGGTCAGACCAAGCTGACTCCACACTCCAAGACTGCTTCCATCACGTGGACTGGGACATGTTTCGTATTGCGTCAGATGAAAATATTGACGAATACGCTGATTCGGTGTGCGAGTTCATTAGAACGTGCGTCGAAGATGTCGTCCCCATAGCAACGATAAAAACATTCCCAAACCAGAAACCGTGGATTGATGGCAGCATTCGCGTGAAACTGAAAGCGCGAACCACTGCTTTTAATCAGGGCAAGGTGTCTGGTAACATGTCCGAATATAAACAATGCAGCTATTCCCTCCGCAAGGCTATTAAACAAGCTAAGCGTCAGTACAGAGACAAAGTGGAATCTCAATTCAATGGCGCAGACACAAGAGGCATGTGGCAGGGTCTACAGTCAATCACGGACTACAAGAAGAAACCCAGCCCAGTCACGGACCAGGATGTCTTGCTCCCATGCAGACTAAATAACTTTTTTGCCCGCTTTGAGGACAATACAGTGCCACTGACACGGCCTGCAACGAAAACATGCGGTCTCTCCTTCACTGCAGCCGAGGTGAGTAAGACATTTAAACGTGTTAACCCTCGCAAGGCTGCAGGCCCAGACGGCATCCCCAGCCGCGCCCTCAGAGCATGCGCAGACCAGCTGGCCGGTGTGTTTACGGACATATTCAATCAATCCCTATACCAGTCTGCTGTTCCCACATGCTTCAAGAGGGCCACCATTGTTCCTGTTCCCAAGAAAGCTAAGGTAACTGAGCTAAACGACTACCGCCCCGTAGCACTCACTTCCGTCATCATGAAGTGCTTTGAGAGACTAGTCAAGGACCATATCACCTCCACCCTACCTGACACCCTAGACCCACTCCAATTTGCTTACCGCCCAAATAGGTCCACAGACGATGCAATCTCAACCACACTGCACACTGCCCTAACCCACCTGGACAAGAGGAATACCTATGTGAGAATGCTGTTCATCGACTACAGGTCGGCATTCAACACCATAGTACCCTCCAAGCTCGTCATCAAGCTCGAGACCCTGGGTCTCGACCCCGCCCTGTGCAACTGGGTACTGGACTTCCTGACGGGCCGCCCCCAGGTGGTGAGGGTAGGCAACAACATCTCCTCCCCGCTGATCCTCAACACGGGGGCCCCACAAGGGTGCGTTCTGAGCCCTCTCCTGTACTCTCTGTTCACCCACGACTGCGTGGCCACGCACGCCTCCAACTCAATCATCAAGTTTGCGGACGACACAACAGTGGTAGGCTTGATTACCAACAACGACGAGATGGCCTACAGGGAGGAGGTGAGGGCCCTCGGAGTGTGGTGTCAGGAAAATAACCTCACACTCAACGTCAACAAAACTAAGGAGATGATTGTGGACTTCAGGAAACAGCAGAGGGAACACCCCCCTATCCACATCGATGGAACAGTAGTGGAGAGGGTAGCAAGTTTTAAGTTCCTCGGCATACACATCACAGACAAACTGAATTGGTCCACTCACACTGACAGCGTCGTGAAGAAGGCGCAGCAGCGCCTCTTCAACCTCAGGAGGCTGAAGAAATTCGGCTTGTCACCAAAAGCACTCACAAACTTCTACAGATGCACAATCGAGAGCATCCTGGCGGGCTGTATCACCGCCTGGTACGGCAACTGCTCCGCCCTCAACCGTAAGGCTCTCCAGAGGGTAGTGAGGTCTGCACAACGCATCACCGGGGGCAAACTACCTGCCCTCCAGGACACCTACACCACCCGATGTTACAGGAAGGCCATAAAGATCATCAAGGACATCAACCACCCGAACCACTGCCTGTTCACCCCGCTATCATCCAGAAGGCGAGGTCAGTACAGGTGCATCAAAGCTGGGACCGAGAGACTGAAAAACAGCTTCTATCTCAAGGCCATCAGACTGTTAAACAGCCACCACTAACATTGAGTGGCTGCTGCCAACACACTGACACAGACTCAACTCCAGCCACTTTAATAATGGGAATTGATGGGAAATGATGTCAAATATATCACTAGCCACTTTAAACAATGCTACCTTATATAATGTTACTTACCCTACATTATTCATCTCATATGCATACGTATATACTGTACTCTACATCATCGACTGCATCCTTATGTAATACATGTATCACTAGCCACTTTAACTATGCCACTTTGTTTACTTTGTCTACATACTCATCTCATATGTATATACTGTACTCGATACCATCTACTGTATGCTGCTCTGTACCATCACTCATCCATATATCCTTATGTACATATTCCTTATCCCCTTACACTGTGTATAAGACAGTAGTTTTGGAATTGTTAGTTAGATTACTTGTTGGTTATCACTGCATTGTCCGAACTAGAAGCACAAGCATTTCGCTACAGTCGCATTAACATCTGCTAACCATGTGTATGTGACAAATAAAATTTGATTTGATTTATCTTGTCTGAAAATGTTGTAGTTTGGAATGAAAATTTCAGAATTGTTGGTGGTCTTCCTAAGCCAGGATTCAGACACAGCTAGAACATCCGGGTTGGCAGAGAGTGCTAAAGCAGTGAATAGAACAAACTTAGTTAGGGAGGAGGCTTCTAATGTTAACATGCATGAAACCAAGGCTATTACGGTTACAGAAGTCGTCAAAAGAGCGCCTGGGGAATAGGAGTGGAGCTAGGCACTGCAGGGCCTGGATTCACCTCTACATCGCCAGAGGAACAGAGGAGGAGTAGAATAAGGGTGCGGCTAAAAGCAATAAGAATCGGTCGTCTAGAACGTCTGGAACAGAGAGTTAAAGGAGGTTTCTGGGGGCGATAAAATAGCATCAAGGTATAATGTACAGACAAAGGTATGGTAGGGTGTGAATACAGTGGAGGTAAACCTAGGTATTGAGTGCTGAAGAGAGAGATATTATCTCTAGAAACATCATTGAAACCAGGAGATGTCATTGCATGTGTGGGTGGTGGAACTAATAGGTTGGATAAGGTATAGTGAGCAGGACTAGAGGCTCTACAGTGAAATAAGCCAATAAACACTAACCAGAACAGCAATGGACAAGGCATATTGACATTAAGGAGAGGCATGCTTAGTGGAGTGATCAAAAGGGTCCGGTGAGTGGAGAGGTTGGTTGGGGGTCACGGCGATTTAGACAGCTAGCCAGGCCATCGGTAGCAAGCTAGCATAGGATGGAGGTCTGTTATTAGCCACCTCTTGCGTTCCGTCAGTAGATTAGTGGGGTTCCGTGTGGTAGAGGGGATTAATCCAAATCACACCAACAACAAAAATAAAAACAATAGATATAGTTATAGAGGCCCAAGAAGAAAATAAAAATAATAATAATAATACAAATAAATAAATAAATTGTCCGATTGTCTATTCAGATAGCAGCCGATAAGACAGCTAACGGTTAGCGGGCCGCAGATGGGCGTTCAGGTAACGTTGCGACGGGGGAGCCAGCCGGATAACTCCTTTGGGTAGATAACGTCGATAGATTTTCGAGCTAAAGGATAGCTGATGACCACAAACCGTGGTTAGCTGAATACTAACGATTTGCCAGTAAAGAAGCTAACTAGTGTCTGGATTAGCTTCTGGCTAGCTTCTGGCTAGCTTTTGGCTAGTTTCTGTCTAGCTTCTTGGAGAATTACAGATTTCAGGTAAATAATACTTTTTTATAAATATAAATGGGTAAGGCGGGTTGCAGGAGAGTGTTTTGAAGATGAGTTTATGGAAAATTTAAAAAATGTATGTGAGAAAAGTTGTAAATATATATATATATATATATACAACTTTTTTCACATACATTTTTTAAATTTATAGATATATACGGGACACGACAAGACGAGGACAAAAGACATCTGAACTGCTATGCCATCTTGGAAGAAGCACATCATTGCAACACTGTATATAGACATAATGACATTTGAAATGTCTTTATTCTTTTGCAACTTTTGAGAGTGTAGTGTTTCCTGTTCATTTTTTTCTAATCTTATTTTCTTATCTAATTCACTTGCTTTGGCAATGTAAACATATGTTTCACATGTCAATAAAGCACCCTTAAATTGAATTGATAAGACATTTTCTCTGTCTCTCGCTCTGTCTTTCTGTCTCTCTCTCGCTCTGTCTCTCTGTCGCTCTGTCTCTCTGTCGCTCTGTTTCTCTGTCGCTCTGTCTCTCTCTCGCTCTGTCTCTCTCGCGCTCTGTCTCTGTCTCGCGCTCTGTCTCTGTCTCGCGCTCTGTCTCTGTCTCTGTCTCTGTCTCGGTCGCTCTGTCTCGGTCGCTCTGTCTCTGTCGCTCTGTCTCTGTCGCTCTGTCTCTGTCGCTCTGTCTCTGTCGCTCTGTCTCTGTCGCTCTGTCTCTGTCGCTCTGTCTCTGTCGCTCTGTCTCTGTCGCTCTGTCTCTGTCGCTCTGTCTCTGTCGCTCTGTCGCTCTGTCTCTGTCGCTCTGTCTCTGTCGCTCTGTCGCTCTGTCGCTCTGTCTCTCGCTCTCTCGCTCTGTCTCTCGCTCTGTCGCTCTGTCTCTCGCTCTGTCTCTCGCTCTGTCGCTCTGTCTCTCGCTCTGTCGCTCTGTCTCTCGCTCTGTCTCTGTCTCTCGCTCTGTCTCTGTCTCTCGCTCTGTCTCTGTCTCTCGCTCTGTCTCTGTCTCTCGCTCTGTCTCTGTCTCTCGCTCTGTCTCTGTCTCTCGCTCTGTCTCTGTCTCTCGCTCTGTCTCTGTCTCTCGCTCTGTCTCTGTCTCTCGCTCTGTCTGTCTCTCGCTCTGTCTGTCTCTCGCTCTGTCTGTCTCTCGCTCTGTCTCTCTCTCGCTCTGTCTCTCGCTCTGTCTCTCTCTCGCTCTGTCTCTCTCTCGCTCTGTCTCTCTCTCGCTCTGTCTCTCTCTCGCTCTGTCTCTCTCTCGCTCTGTCTCTCTCTCGCTCTGTCTCTCTCTCGCTCTGTCTCTCTCTCGCTCTGTCTCTCTCTCGCTCTGTCTCTCTCTCGCTCTGTCTCTCTCTCGCTCTGTCTCTCTCTCGCTCTGTCTCTCTCGCGCTCTCTCTGTCTCTCTCTCGCTCTGTCTCTGTCTCTCTCTCGCTCTGTCTCTGTCTCTCTCTCGCTCTGTCTCTGTCTCTCTCTCGCTCTGTCTCTGTCTCTCTCTCGCTCTGTCTCTGTCTCTCTCGCTCTGTCTCTCTCTCGCTCTGTCTCTCTCTCGCTCTGTCTCTCTCTCGCTCTGTCTCTGTCTCTCTCTCGCTCTGTCTCTGTCTCTCTCTCGCTCTGTCTCTGTCTCTCTCTCGCTCTGTCTCTGTCTCGCTCTGTCTCTGTCTCGCTCTGTCTCTCTCTCGCTCTGTCTCTCTCTCGCTCTGTCTCTCTCTCGCTCTGTCTCTCTCTCGCTCTGTCTCTCTCTCGCTCTGTCTCTCTCTCGCTCTGTCTCTCTCTCGCTCTGTCTCTGTCTCTCTCTCGCTCTGTCTCGCTCTGTCTCGCTCTCGCTCTGTTTCTCTCTCGCTCTGTTTCTCTCGCTCAGTTTCGCTCTCTCGCTCTGTCTCTGTCTCTCTCGCTCTGTCTCTCTCTCTCGCTCTGTTGCTCTGTCTCGCTCTCGCTCTGTTGCTCTGTCTCTCTCTCGCTCTGTTGCTCTGTCTCTCTCTGTCTCTGTCTCTCTCTCGCTCTGTTGCTCTGTCTCTCTCTGTCTCTGTCTCTCTCTCGCTCTGTTGCTCTGTCTCTCTGTCTCTGTCTCTCTCTCGCTCTGTCTCGCTCTGTCTCGCTCTCGCTCTGTTTCTCTCTCGCTCTGTTTCTCTCGCTCAGTTTCGCTCTCTCGCTCTGTCTCTGTCTCTCTCGCTCTGTCTCTCTCGCTCTGTTGCTCTGTCTCTCTCTGTCTCTGTCTCTCTCTCGCTCTGTTGCTCTGTCTCTCTCTGTCTCTGTCTCTCTCTCGCTCTGTTGCTCTGTCTCTCTCGCTCTCGCTCTGTTTCTCGCTCTGTCTCGCTCTCGCTCTGTCTCGCTCTCGCTCTGTTTCTCTCTCGCTCTGTTTCTCTCTCGCTCTGTTTCTCTCTCGCTCTGTTTCTCTCTCGCTCTGTTTCTCTCTCGCTCTGTTTCTCTCTCGCTCTCTCTCGCTCTGTCTCTCTCGCTCTGTCTCTCTCGCTCTGTCTCTCTCTCTCTCGCTCTGTCTCTCTCTCTCTCGCTCTGTCTCGCTCTCGCTCTGTTTCTCTGTCTCGCTCTGTTTCTCTGTCTCGCTCTCGCTCTGTCTCGCTCCCAATATGGCCCTGCGGTCCGAAGTCTGACCCCCCTGTGTCACAAGATCTGCCATTTTGTATTGTTTGAAACTAACTGAGTAAAGTGTGAGAGAGTCCTCTCCCTATTTTGGTCTCAGAAAAACATTTTCCCAGGACAGCTTTTATTTTTATCCATCAGCATTATAACCCCACCACATGGTGAGAAATTGTATAGCATCCTCAATGAGTTTTACTCAAATGACCCAAGTGCTTCCTTTCTTTGTAGAGCCATTGATAAACCATAGTCTAGTTAGTACCATTTTTTCAAATACATAGTGTATAGCCTTTTTAAAACAAACTCAGACGCTTGACAACACTCCTCCTGTCTCTCCTGACTAACCTGGTCCACAGTGGCTCCATGTACTGTCTGATAAACCTAATGATTTATATAAACCCTGGATTGCTGATGCTATGTATTGGCCAATGAGAGGCTTTGAAGCCAGCGGTCGGCCATATTGGCACTCCTCAGAAATACAGACCTCCATAGGAATTAATGGAATTCTATAGTATGTAATTTAAAATTCCACACACTTTTTTTATTTTTAGTACTATTTCTTTCATTTTTTATCTTACGTATTCTAAATTAAAAGCATGCATTAAGTTATCTGTAATAGAATAAACATGGCACAACAAATGTAAACATTAATAAATGCATTTCTTTTGCTTCCAAAACATTTTCTACAATGGCGTAGGAGTACCAAGATGGAGGCATAGTGGCTTCAAAACAACGCCCCCTGTCCGTCATCTAGTGTATAAACCATTGGATAAATCCTTGTCTAGTACCATATTTCACTATGTTCCCCCACTCGCTCTTCCTTCACAGGGTGACTTGACTAACCTGGTCCACGGGAGCCACTGCTCCAAGTACCGCCTGACCCGTATCCCTGGCACCAACGCTTTCGCTGGCATCGTCAACGAGACTTGTGATTCGCTGGCTTTCTGTGCCTGTAGCACCGTGGACCGCCTCTGTCTCAACTGTCACAGGTCAGATATACAGTCACAGGAGTTAAAGAGTTACAGAGGAAATAACATGGTGTTTTCACATTTCTATTCATGAAACCAATGAATTCTATGAGGTGTCTGTTTAACTTGCTGTATTAAAAGGGGTGAATATTTGCATCACAAAGTTAATTCATTGTAATTTTGTTGGTTTTCAGTCATACCTTTCATGCATCTATATTCTTAGAACATGGCTGAAGCTGTTGTCCCTGTGTTGTACAGGATGGAGCAGAATGAGTGTGAGTGTCCATGTGAGTGCCCCCTGGAGGTCAACGAGTGTACTGGCAACCTCACCTACACTGAGAACAGGTGAGTCAAGAATCACAAAAGCCCACATTTCTGTTTTGTTTGTATGTTTAGATGGGTATTGCTCTACTGTAATGTAGATGTATGTGTGTACTCGTGTCTGTACTGAATGAAGCCTTTTCTATCGTGCCCACAGGTAGTGATTGACTCTGTCACTGTGTCATCAGGCTGTCTGTCATGATAATCAGATGGCTGTGATCATTCCTCAGAAACACCTGTGTCCTCAGTTAGCCATTAAACTGTGACTAGCATTCACAACAACTGTCTGTCTGGCTAAGGCTCTTTGTGAGAGGATAGAGGGATGCTAGAGAAAAGATCGTCCACAAAGCTGCTGTCAGACTGCAGTCATGCATTCATGTCGTGTTCCCTCTGTTGTGGTTGATTGAGGTCTTTTCACGTAATGCTAATTACTGCCTAATTTGAAACTGTGACATTATCATTGGTTAGTCATTATCTCCTTGATTCAGTGTGGTGCCAGTTCTCTCATTTGAACTGTGTTTGTCATTGTTGTAGTCTGACTGTGTGGTCATGTGTATTGGGGTTTGACTGTGTGTTCATGTTGGATCCAACAAGAACATCAAGGGTTTAGAAATCCAGGAGATAAAAAAAGTGTCAATGTAGGTCGATGACTCCAATCTGAATCCCTGCACAGTCTCATTGAGGATCTTGATCACTTTTCTAGCCTCTCTGGACTTAAACCTAGTTATGACAAGTGCACCATATTATGTATTGGTTCGTTAAGACGCAATGTTTACACTACCTCAAATCAAAATCAAATCAAATTGATTTGTTAGCAGATGTTAATGCGAGTGTAGCGAAATACTTGTGCTTCTAGTTCCGACAATGCAGTAATAACCAACGAGTAATCTTACCTAACAATTCCAAAACTACTACCTTATACACACAAGTGTAAAGGGATAAAGAATATGTGCATTAAGATATATGAATGAGTGATGGTACAGAACGGCATAGGCAAGATGCAGTAGATGGTATCGAGTACAGTATATACATATGAGATGAGTAATGTAGGGTATGTAAACAAAGTGGCATAGTTTAAAGTGGCTAGTGATACATGTATTACATAAAGATGCAGTAGATGTACAGTATATATATACATATGAGATGAATAATGTGGGATATGTAAACATATTAAGTAGCATTGTTTGAAGTGGCTAGTGATATATTTTACATCAATTCCCATTATTAAAGTGGCTGGAGGTGAGTCAGTGTGTTGGCAGCAGCCACTCAATGTTAGTGGTGGCTGTTTAACAGTCTGATGGCCTTGAGATAGAAGTTGTTTTTCAGTCTCTCGGTCCCAGCTTTGATGCACCTGTACTGACCTCGCCTTCTGGATGATAGCGGGATGAACAGGCAGTGGCTCGGTTGGTTGTTGTCCTTGATGATCTTTATGGCCTTCCTGTGACATCGGGTGGTGTAGGTGTCCTGGAGGGCAGGTAGTTTGCCCCCGGTGATGTGTTGTACAGACCTCACTACCCTCTGGAGAGCCTTACGGTTGTGGGCGGAGCAGCTGCCGTACCAGGCGGTGATACAGCCCGACAGGATGCTCTCGATTGTGCATCTGTAGAAGTGTGTGAGTGTTTTTGGTGACAAGCCAAATTTCTGAGGTTGAAGAGGCGCTGCTGCGCCTTCTTCACGATGCTGTCTGTGTGGGTGGACCAATTCAGTTTGTCTGTGATGTGTACGCCGAGGAACTTAAAACTTACTACCCTCTCCACTACTGTTCCATCGATGTGGATAGGGGGGTGTTCCCCCTGCTGTTTCCTGAAGTCCACGATCATCTCCTTAGTTTTGTTGACGTTGAGTGTGAGGTTATTTTCCTGACACCACACTGTAGTTTACCAATAAAATGAGTGAACGGTGAAGTAAACATACTTGGTGTTCACATCTCAAATAAATAAATGTACTTACCAGTCAATTTCAATAGAAAGTTTGCAAAGAATGTGTTTTCTTTGGCTATGTCGGATTAAGTGATATGACATGTTATTCTATAAAATAATTTCTCCGTAATTAATATTACCTGATAGAGCTAATCATGCAAATGTAATTAACTAGAGAGTCGGGCACCACAAAATAATATTTATAGAGCTGTTATCTTCCGAATAAACTCTTGAAGACCTAGTAATATTTTACATCAATAGCAGTCAATATTAATCGTCATCTTAATTCAGTCTCATCTGAAAGTTGTAAATTATTGGTTATCTGCACGAACCCTGGCTAACAAGTTGAATCAGCAATACAAAATTGGGTTTAATTATTTATTTACTAAATACCTAACTAATCACACAGAATTAAACATACACATAATTAATCATAACTTGATTACAAATTACGTCATAAAGGAAAACGTCCCTAGCGGGCGGAACAGATATGACAGCTGGTTACACAAAAGAAAATGGGCTGGGTTTGAGTGAAAGAGCGGGAAGACTGAGGGACAAAGGGCGAAGCTGTGCTATCGTAAATACAGTATCTTAAGCATTCTAAATTACCGCCCATTTGGAAAAGGAAAATGCAATAAATATTTACTCTGAGCTGCGCTTCGGTAGGTTGGTGGTAGATGGAAGGCCGTGTTGCCAAACCAAGTCCTTTGTCCTTTGAAGAATGTCTCTGCTGGTAAATTGAAAATGTTGTAGTAACGTCGTTGTGTGGTAGACGGGATACTCTGTCTGTTCTTCCTAACCCTCGTTTGCAGCGGCTGTTGATAACTCAACGGCTAGGAGGTATCACTTCTGTAGTGAATAAGAGTTCAAAGTTCATACCATTCGCAACCAAAGCTTACGCTGATGTTGGCTTCGTTCTGTAGTTATTATCTGAACCATTCTGATATCGGACCGTCGTCCTCGGAACAGGAGGTTACATTGTCGTCCAGGCTTTATATAGGAAGGGAGAGGAGGGCGTGTTTGAAAAGTTGTATAGCCCATGTTACTAATGGTCATATCACAGTTTACTTACTAATGGTCCTATCACAGTTTACTTACTAATGGTCCTATCACAGTTTACTTACTAATGGTCCTATCACAGTTTACTTACTAATGGTCCTATCACAGTTTACTTACTAATGGTCCTATCACAGTTTACTTACTAATGGTCCTATCACAGTTTACTTACTTACTAATGGTACTGCTTACTCCAGACAACTCGTTTTTAATCGTTTGAGCAAAAACAATTTCATTTTATTTGGAATGCTAAGCAAGACAAAATTAAACATGCCTATTTCTATAATGAATATGAGTTTGGGGGGATAAAATGATTAAATATGAATGCATTAAACCTCTCACTAAAAGCTTCACTCATACATAAGTTCAACCCAAAATGGTTCTCCAGTAGATTATTAAGAAAGACTAATCCTTTGTTAAAACATGCCCTTTTTGCAGATTACAACTTCTCATTTCCAACTAATTGAAAATCACATTTTGTTTAAAGTAATCGCCCTTTCTTAAAAAAGTTGTGCAAAGCTGGTTACAATTTCACTTTTGTCCTTCAGAAAAGCTAGAACAAATGTTGTGGTTAAACTCAAATATACTTATCTAATGAAAAATATTCTTTATGGAAACATGTTTAAACTTGATATGAAATCTATTAATGATATTATGAATAGAAATGGAGTTATGTCACGTGCAGCTATCGAAAATATATGGGAATATCTGCTCAATACAAACTGGAGGAGGCAAGTGGAAAAGGGAGAAGGTTGGGAACTTGTGTGCCTGACAGATATTAAAGATACAAATTCACTGAAAAGGATTGGCATAAATAGAAAAATATAGCAATTTCATTTGAGGATCAAAATGTTGACAGCTGCGCCATACAGGTAGCAAAATAAAGTTAAGACATTTTCGATGTACCAATTCCATGGCACAAGGTTTATGAACTGGTACAAAAACAACTACACTTGATTCAATTTAAATTATTATACAAAATTCTTGCCACCAACAGAATGCTATATATATATATGGGGCATACCAAAATCTCAGCTCTGTATATTTTGCTGTGAAAAGAGTCACTAGGATCATTTATTCTGGTATTTTTTTTTTTATGTTTATTTAACCAGGTAAGCTAGTTGAGAACAAGTTCTCATTTACAACTGCGACCTGGCCAAGGTAAAGCAAAGCAGTACAACACAAACAACAACACAGAGTTACAGTGGGGCAAAAAAGTATTTAGTCAGCCACCAATTGTGCAAGTTCTCCCACTTAAAAAGATGAGAAGCCTGTAATTTTCATCATAGGTACACTTCAACTATGACAGACAAAATGAAAAAAAAAATCCAGAAAATCACATTGTAGGATTTTTAATGAATTTATTTGCAAATTATGGTGGAAAATAAATATTTGGTCAATAACAAAAGTTTATCTCAATACTTTGTTATATACCCTTTGTTGGCAATGACCGAGGTCAAATGTTTTCTGTAAGTCTTCACAGGATTTTCACAAACTGCTGCTGGTATTTTGGCCCATTCCTCCATGCAGATCTCCTCTAGAGCAGTGATGGTTTGGGGCTGTTTTCTGGGCAACATGGACTTTCAACTCCCTCCAAAGATTTTCTATGGGGTTGAGATCTGGAGACTGGCTAGGCCACTCCAGGACCTTGAAATGCTTCTTACGAAGCCACTCCTTCGTTGCCCGGGCGGTGTGTTTGGGATCATTGTCATGCTGAAAGACCCAGCCACGTTTCATCTTCAATGCCCTTGCTGATGGAAGGTTTTTACTCAAAATTTCACGATACATGGCCCCATTCATTCTTTCCTTTACACGGATCAGTCGTCCTGGTCCCTTTGCAGAAAAACAGCCCCAAAGCATGATGTTTCCACCCCCATGCATCACAGTAGGTATGGTGTCCTTTGGATGCAACTCAGCATTTTTTTGTCCTCCAAACATGACGAGTTGAGTTTTTACCAAAAAGTTATATTTTGGTTGTCATATGGTCAGATGAATTCTCCCAATCTTCTTCTGGATCATCCAAATGCTCTCTAGCAAAATTCAGACGGGCCTGGACATGTACTGGCTTAAGCAGGGGGACACGTCTGGTACTGCAGGATTTGAGTCCTTGGCGGCGTAGTGTGTTACTGATGGTAGGCTTTGTTACTTTGGTCCCAGCTCTCTGCAGGTCATTCACTGGGTCCCCCCGTGTGGTTCTGGGATTTTTGCTCACCGTTCTTGTGATCATTTTGACCCCACGGGGTGAGATCTTGCGTGGAGCCCCAGATCGAGGAAGCTTATCAGTGGTCTTGTATGTCTTCCATTTCCTAATAATTGCTCCCAGTTGATTTCTTCAAACCAAGCTGCTTACCTATTGCAGATTCAGTCTTCCCAGCCTGGTGCAGGTCTACATTTTTGTTTCTGGTGTCCTTTGACAGCTCTTTGGTCTTGGCCATAGTGGAGTTTGGAGTGTGACTGTTTGAGGTTGTGGACAGGTGTCTTTTATACTGATAACAAGTGGAGGACAGAGGAGCCTCTTAAAGAAGAAGTTACAGGTCTGTGAGAGCCAGAAATCTTGCTTGTTTTGTAGGTGACCAAATACTTATTTTCCACCATAATTTGCAAATACATTAATTAAAAATCCTACAATGTGATTTTCTGGATTTTTTTTCTCATTTTGTCTGTCATAGTTGAAGTGTACCTATGATGAAAATTACAGGCCTCTCTCATATTTTTAAGTGGGGGAACTTGCACAATTGGTGGCTGACTAAATGCTTTTTTGCCCCACTGTACACATGGAATAAACAAGCGTACAGTCAATAACACAATATAAAAAATTGAATGTCTATATACAGTGTGGCCAATGGCTTGAGGGGGTAAGGCAATAAATAGGCCATAGTAGCAAAGTAATTGCAATTTAGCAAATTAACACCGGAGTGATAGATGAGCAGATGGTGATGTGCAAGTAGAAATACTGGTGTGCAAAAGAGCAGAAAAGTAAATAAAATCAATTTGGGGATGAGGTAGGTAGATTGGGTGGGCTGTTTCTTGATGGGCTATGTACAGCTGCAGCGATCGGTTAGCTGCTCAGATAGCTGATGTTTAAAGTTAGTGAGTGAAATATAAGATCCCAACTTCAGTGATTTTTGCAATTCGTTCCAGTCATTGGCAGCAGAGAACTGGAAGGAAAGGTGGCCAAAGGAGGTATTGGCTTTGGGGCACGTGCTACGGTTGGGTGTTGTTATTGTGACCAGTGAGCTGAGATAAGGCGGAGCTTTACCTAGCAGAGACTTATAGATGACCTGGGGCCAGTTGGTCTGGCGACGAATATGTAGCGAGGGCCAGCCAACTTGGTCATTCAGGTCGCAGTGGTGGGTGGTATAAGGGGCTTTGGTGACAAAATGGATGGCACTGTGATAGACTGCATCTAGTTTGCTGAGTAGAGAATTGGGAGCTATTTTGTAGACGACATCGCCGAAGTAAATGTTTTTGTACCTGACATTGCCCCTATGTAGATTGTTTTTGGTCACAGGTTCAGGAATGGTTAAAAAAACATTAACTTAAAATGAACCTTACAAATAGCAGTGTTGGGTGATTTGGAAAGCCATAGTCAGTCAGTAAATAATATAATAATACTCATAGGAAAGGTTTTCATCTTTAGCTCACAATCTGTGGATAATATACAATTTTGAAAGGTTCAAATGTATGTAAAACATCACAGTACAATTGAAAAATACATGGCACATGGAAACCAAACGAGGGTGGTCTATGGTGATAGGTGGGATGGGCTGAGAGTGGCTGAGGGTTGGGAATAAAGAGCTTATGTTTGGTAATGTACTATTGTTATGCTTTATATTAAAGTACCATATATGTCAAATGTGTGTATATGTAGCAGAAAAGCTGTCAAAAAATGAAGAGGACAACTGTCTGTCTGGCTAAGGCTCTTTGTGAGAGGATAGAGGGATGCTAGAGAAAAGATCGTCCACAAAGTTGCTGTCAGACTGCAGTCATGCATTCATGTCGTGTTCCCTCTGTTGTGGTTGATTGAGGTCTTTTCACGAAATGCTAATTACTGTCTAATTTGAAACTGTGACATTATCATTGGTTAGTCATTACCGCCTTGATTCAGTGTGGTGCCAGTTCTCTCATTTGAACTGTGTTTGTCATTGTTGTAGTCTGACTGTGTGGTCATGTGTATTGAGGTTTGACCGTGTGGTCATGTTCATCACTATGGTCTGACCGTTTGGTTCAACAGGAACCCCAGCTGTGAGGTGCACCAGGAGCCCCTGTCTCTGACGGCGATTGACTCCAGTCTGCAGGACACCCTGCCCCAGTGTATCAACACCCGCTGCAGCCAGCGCTTCACTAGCAGGTTGAGTATCGCCCACAGCTACAGCCCACAACCATCGCCCACAGCTACAGCCCACAACCATCACCCACAGCTACAGCCCACAGCTACAGCCCACAACCATCGCCCACAGCTACAGCCCACAACCATCGCCCACAGCTACAGCCCACAACCATCGCCCACAGCTACAGCCCACAACCATCACCCACAGCTACAGCCCACAGCTACAGCCCACAACCATCGCCCACAGCTACAGCCCACAACCATCGCCCACAGCTACAGCCCACAACCATCGCCCACAGCTACAGCCCACAACCATCGCCCACAGCTACAGCCCACAACCATCGCCCACAGCTACAGCCCACAACCATCGCCCACAGCTACAGCCCACAGCTACAGCCCACAACCATCGCCCACAGCTACAGCCCACAGGCTACCGCTACAGCCCACAGCTACAGCCCACAACCATCGCCCACAGCTACAGCCCACAACCATCGCCCACAGCTACAGCCCACAACCATCGCCCACAGCTACAGCCCACAGGCTACCGCTACAGCCCACAGCTACAGCCCACAACCATCGCCCACAGCTACAGCCCACAACCATCGCCCACAGCTACAGCCCACTTGCAAAAGTATTCATCCCCCTTGGCATTTTTCCTATTTTGTTGCATTACAACCTGGAATTAAAATAAAAAATATTGGGGTTTGTATCATTTGATTTAAACAACATGTCTACCACTTTGAAGATGAAAAATATTTTATTGTGAAACAAACAAGAAATAAGACAAAAGAACTGAACTTGAGCGTACATAACTATTTCTCTCTCCCCCCCCCCAAAGTCAATAATTTGTAGACACCTTTTGCAGTAATTACAGCTGCAAGTCTCTTGGGGTATGTCTCTATAAGCTTGGCGCATCTAGCCAGTGGGATTTTTGCCCATTCTTCAAGGCAAAACTGCTCAAGCTCCTTCAAGTTGGAAGGGTTCCGCTGGTGCACAGCAATACTTAAGTCATACCACAGATTTTCCATTGGATTGAGGTCTGGGCTTTAAAAAAAATAAAAAATATTTAACCTTTATTTAACCAGGTAGGCTAGTTGAGAACAAGTTCTCATTTGCAACTCTGACCTGGCCAAGATAAAGCATAGCAGTGTGAACAGACAACACAGAGTTACACATGGAGTAAACAATTAACAAGTCAATAACACAGTAGAAAAAAAGGGGAGTCTATATACATTGTGTGCAAAAGGCATGAGGAGGTAGGCGAATAATTACAATTTTGCAGATTAACACTGGGGTGATAAATGATCAGATGGTCATGTACAGGTAGAGATATTGGTGTGCAAAAGAGCAGAAAAGTAAATAAAAACAGTATGGGGATGAGGTAGGTAAAAATGGGTGGGCTATTTACCGATAGACTATGTACAGCTGCAGCGATCGGTTAGCTGCTCAGATAGCAGATGTTTGAAGTTGGTGAGGGAGATAAAAGTCTCCAACTTCAGCGATTTTTGCAATTCGTTCCAGTCACAGGCAGCAGAGAACTGGAACGAAAGGTGGCCAAAGGAGGTGTTGGCTTTAGGGATGATCAGTGAGATACACCTGCTGGAGCGCGTGCTACGGATGGGTGTTGCCATCGTGACCAGTGAACTGAGATAAGGCGGAGCTTTACCTAGCATGGACTTGTAGATGACCTGGAGCCAGTGGGTCTGGCGATGAATATGTAGTGAGGGCCAGCCAACTTGGTCATTCAGGTCGCAGTGGTGGGTGGTATAAGGTGCTTTAGTGACAAAACGGATGGCACTGTGATAAACTGCATCCAGTTTGCTGAGTAGAGTGTTGGAAGCAATTTTGTAGATGACATCGCCGAAGTCGAGGATTGGTAGGATAGTCAATTTTACTAGGGTAAGTTTGGCGGCGTGAGTGAAGGAGGCTTTGTTGCGGAATAGAAAGCAGACTCTTGATTTGATTTTCGATTGGAGATGTTTGATATGAGTCTGGAAGGAGAGTTTACAGTCTAGCCAGACACCTAGGTACTTATAGATGTCCACATATTCAAGGTCTGAACCATCCAGGGTGATGATGCTGGTCAGGCGTGCGGGTGCAGGCAGCGAACGGTTGAAAAGCATGCATTTGGTTTTACTAGCGTTTAAGAGCAGTTGGAGGCCACGGAAGGAGTGTTGTATGGCATTGAAGCTCGTTTGGAGGTTAGATAGCACAGTGTCCAAGGACGGGCCAGAAGTATATAGAATGGTGTTGTCTGCGTATAGGTGGATCAGGGAATCGCCCGCAGCAAGAGCAACATCATTGATATATACAGAGAAAAGAGTCGGCCCGAGGATTGAACCCTGTGGCACCCCCATAGAGACTGCCAGACGACCGGACAGCATGACTAGGCCATTCCAAGACATTAAAATGTTTTCCCTTAAACCACTCGAATGTTGCTCAATACCAGTCTCAAATCTCTGTATTTTGCGCATCCATCATTCCTTAAATTCTGACCAGCTTCCCATTCCCTGCCGATGAAAAACATGGTGTTCTTGGGGTGATGGGAAGTGTTGGAATTGCGCCAGACATAGCGTTTTCCTTCCTATTTTTTTCTTTAAGCAATGGCTTTTTTCTGGCCACTCTTCTGTAAAGCCCAGCTCTGTGGAGTGTATGGCTTAAAGTGGTCCTATGGACAGATACTGCAATCTCCGCTGTGGAGCTTTGCAGCTCCTTCAGGGTTATCTTTGGTCTCTTTGTTGCCTCTCTGATTAATGCCCTCCTTGCCTGGTCCATGAATTTTTGTGGGCGGCCCTCTCTTGGCAGGCTTGTTGTGGTGCCATATTCTTTCAATTTTTTAACAATCGATTTAGCGGTGGTCCGTGGGATGTTCAAAGTTTCGGCTATTTTTTCATAACCCAACCCTGATCTGTACTTCTCCACAACCTTGTCCCTGACCTGTTTGGAGAACTCCTTGGTCTTCATGGTGCCGCTTGCATGGTGGTGCCCCTTGCTTAGTGGTGTTGGGGCCCTGGGGCCTTTCAGAACAGGTGTGTGTGTGTATATATATATATACTGAAATCATGTGACACTTAGATTGCACACAGGTGGACTTTATTTAACTAATTATGTGACTTCTGAAGGTAATTGGTTGCACCAGATCTTATTTAGTGGCTTCATAGCAAAGGGGGTGAATGCATATGCACGCATCACTTTTCAGTTTTTTATTATTTTTTGATACAAGTAATTTTTTTCACTTCACCAATTTGGACTATTTTGTGTATGTCCATTAGGGAAAATATGGCAAGGGGGATGAATACTTTTGCAAGGCACTGTACTGATTTAATTAAAGCATGTGGTGATGTGTATATAGTGATTTAGAAGAGCAAAACAAGTTTCAGATCACAACACGTTTCCAAAATACATTTGCTGAGATTTAATGTGAAGAAAATCCATTACGTTGTATGAGTCTTGACCAGGACTTTACCTCATACCTTACCTTTACTCTGATCTCCAGTGACTGTTTTGGCGTGTTGGACTGTGAATGGTGTATGGTGGACAATGATGGGAAGACCCACCTGGACAAACCTTACTGTGCCCTGCAGAAGGAATGCTTCGGGGGTATCCTCGGGGCCAAGAGCCCTTACATGGACGGCATGGGGATGTTGGGTGAGTCTACTCATTCCATACTGTCACGAGGTCATGCAAACATAATGGGCTAGTGGGCTTGATTTCCCCGCAGTATGTCCAGAGCAATTTGTTTAACGAGTTGGGACCAGAGCAATTTATCTAACGAGTTGGGACCAGAGCAATTTATTTAACGAGTTAGGACCAGAGCAATTTATTTAACGAGTTAGGGCCAGAGCAATTTATTTAACGAGTTAGGACCAGTGCAATTTATTTAACGAGTTAGGACCAGAGCAATTTATTTAACGAGTTAGGACCAGAGCAATTTATTTAACGAGTTAGGACCAGAGCAATTTATTTAACGAGTTAGGACCAGAGCAATTTATTTAGGGAGTAGGAGCTGAGCAACTTATTTAACCTCTCTGGGGTAGGCTGGCCAATAGCCAGGGGAAATGCAGAGCGCCAAATTCAAATACATTTTTATAAAAATCAAACTTTCATTAAATTACACATGCAAGATATGAAATTAAAGCTACACTCGTTGTGAATCCAGCCAACATGTCAGATTTCAAAAAGGCTTTTCGGCGAAAGCATAAGATGCTATTATCTGATGATAGCACAACAGTAAACAATGAGAGAGTAGCATATTTCAACTCTGCAGGCGCGACACAAAATGCAGAAATAAATCATAATAAATCATAAATCATGCCTTACCTTTGACGAGCTTCTTTTGTTGGCACTCCTATATGTCCCATAAACATCACAAATGGTCCTTTTGTTCGATTAATTCCGTCGATATATATCCAAAATGTCCATTTATTTGGTGCGTTTGATCCGATCCAGAAAAACACCGCTTCCAACTTACGCAACGTCGCTACAAAATATCTCAAACGTTACCTGTATACTTTGCCAAAACATTTCAAACTACTTTTGTAATACAACTTTAGGTATTTCTAAATGTATATAATCGATCAAATTGAAGACGGAATGATCTGTGTTCAATACAGGAGCAAAACAAACTGACGCTACTTTTCTGGTTACGCGCGTCAAATCTGAATGGTTTGTCCTCTGGGTTTTGCCTGCTAAATAAGTTATGTTATACTCACAGACATGATTCAAACAGTTTTAGAAACTTCAGAGTGTTTCCCATCCAATACTAATAATATTATGCATATAGTAGGATCTGGGACAGAGTAGGAGGCAGTTCAGTTTGGGCACGCCATTTATCCAAAAGTGAAAATGCTGCCCCCTACCCCAAACAGGTTAACGAGTTAGGACCTGAGCAATTTATTGAACGAGTTAGGACCTGAGCAATTTATTGAACGAGTTAGGACCTGAGCAATTTATTGAACGAGTTAGGACCTGAGCAATTTATTGAACGAGTTAGGACCTGAGCAATTTATTGAACGAGTTAGGACCTGAGCAATTTATTGAACGAGTTAGGACCTGAGCAATTTATTGAACGAGTTAGGACCTGAGCAATTTATTGAACGAGTTAGGACCTGAGCAACTTATTGAACGAGTTAGGACCTGAGCAACTTATTGAACGAGTTAGGACTTGAGCAACTTCTTGAACGAGTTAGGACCTGAGCAACTTATTGAACGAGTTAGGACCTGAGCAACTTATTGAACGAGTTAGGACCTGAGCAACTTATTGAACGAGTTAGGACCTGAGCAATTTATTGAACGAGTTAGGACCTGAGCAATTTATTGAACGAGTTAGGACCTGAGCAATTTATTGAACGAGTTTATTTCGATTCCAACTTGTAGAATGTGTAATATTGTTCTAGTTCTAGACACACAGCTTTGTATAAATATCCTCCCGTAATGTTAACGGTGAGCTAACATGGCTGCCATAGAATGTAGAAGTGTTATGTAAATAATGCAGAAATCTTATTTTTCCCAACTCTCTAAATACATGGCTCTGGTTAGGGCCGTAGACATCCTGTTAGATGACTTGCGTATTCCAATTCCTAATTCTATGATAGGGTCATTGAGGTTTCTGCATTATGATGCATTTACTTCACACTCCAACTTTCTATGGCAGCTATGTCATAGCTCACCATTAACATTACATGGGGATATTTATACAGTAACTGATTGTTTAAAATTTGAATTATATTAAAAATTCTACAAGTTGTCCGATCTCTCTAAATACATAGCTCTGGCTATGTCATAGTCCTCCTAGAAGAATTTGGTTAGCATAATAGATCTAATGTGTTTAACCCTTCCTCCACTCTCTCCCTCTCCCTTCCCTCCTTCCAGATGAGGAGGTAGCGTCTCTGAACATGATTCGAAGTGCACCGGTAGGGCCGGTTGCCGGGGGGATTATGGGCTGTATCATGGTGCTGGTGTTGGCTGTATACGCCTACAGACACCAGCTCCACCGGCGCTCACATCAACACATGTCCCCTCTGGCCGCGCAGGGTAAGACACTTCGACATACTGGAGATGAATGTTACCTAGAACAACTGACTATGGAAATACAGCTCGTTAGTGAATGCTAGTGGAAACACAGGTAGCAGTGACATAGGTAGCTTCTGATTTAGGTTGACCTCAGAGAAATCTCAGTGCTATGAATAGGACATTTTATTGACATTTTAAAACCACTTTGTTATTGTCTTAGTCTGTTATGAAAGTATTCAAATTCAGACAGTAATTGCCCCTAAAATTGCTTCTGTTGTCTGAGCATCACGTCTTAGTTTTGATAATGAAAGCTGCTGCTAGAGCTGTGGGGATGATTGAATGAACTGATGCCCTGAACTCAACGACTGACCTGCACTACAGACAGCACAATTGTCTTTCCCTAATAAGACCATAAGCACTTGTTATTGACACTGACTAAAGATATGCATGAAAGTAATCTCTTACAATAATACTTTCTTTCCCTTTCTCCTTTCTGCAGAGATGTCAGTGCGGATGTCTAACCTGGATAATGAGCGAGATGAGGACAGTCATGAAGACAGGGGAATCAGTAAGTACTGCAGGAGGATTAGTATTAGTGTACTGTAAGACCTTGACTTGACCTGGTCTTTATTCCTTGTATTAAACCTAGATGTTTTCCTGTCCCGTCCTGCAGTCAGCAACACACGGTTTATTGCTGCGGTGATTGAGAGACACACCCACAGCCCCGAGCGCAGGAGGAGGTACTGGGGACGGTCAGGGACAGAGAGTGACCACGGTAAGACAGTATGACCCCCAGAGGAAACAGGCCACTACTGTTCTGCTCTTAAAACCACACATTTTCTGGTTGAGAAGGAGGAGAGTAGTATAACTCTCTATAAAACCACACAACAGACGGGACACCCTGCCCTTGTGTTCCCTCTCTTCTGCCCGGTGATAAGTCTCTCTAGCTAACACTAGTTGTGTAGCTACTGATCAGAGAGGAACGTGAAGGAGAGGAGGAAATGGATGCAGTGGAGAAATACAGAGAGAGTGGAAGAAAGAGGGCGGAGGAGATTCAGGCCAAACAGCAAAGCATTAAATACACATTGGCTCTGTTCCTCAGCTCAGTCAGTGGCGTTTTCCCACAGTCAACTCACTCACACAGCTGCTGAAGGGTCTCTGTACTTTCTAGCTACAAAGTCACTGAGTTCAGGATGTTGTCTAACAGCCTGCAGTCTAACAGACATCCAGGTATAGGCTGTATTAATGCAACCTTTCTCTGTAATATTACCTAAGTCCTGACATTTCACACCCCCTGTTTCAGGCCCCGTCTCCACGGTTGTTCATGACCCTTTTAACTGTCATTTACTTTTCTCACCTCTTTTGCTACTCAGAAAACTGATGACAAATGGCGGTAGCACTGTTTGAAATGATTTTTCATCAATAGATGGAAGGAGTTAAGCAGAGGATAGGAGCTACGCACTCAGTGCTTCTGAAGTTGGCATCTTTCCTCTCCTCCGGATCCCATTGAAGTCCTCCCCATAGTTCTCTCTGACAGAATTAGAGAACATGTCAAAAGCATAAGTGACCTTCAGAAGCTCTACTAGCCAGGTTATATCACTACCTCTTTGTTTTGCTTAGCTATATACCAATAGATGCCCATTCCTTCTCCCATCTTCCACTCATACCTACCTTCCATTACACTCAGCACAGCAGTGACATTTCTCCTCTTTCCACAGTTGGACTGTTTTATAAAAGTTGATGCTTCGTCTTCTAGAACTAAAACCTGAGGGATGCTAAATGTTGGGATGTGGCAGTATCGGAGATGGCAGATATGTAGATGCTTTAATGTCAGTGATCTGCGGGGAGTCTGTGGAGGAGGGAGGGAGGTTGGAGAGGTATTGGAGATGGAGTTATTGATTCAAATGGGCAATCCCCCTCTGATTGCTATCACTCTCTTTCTCTCCACTGCAGGGGCACAAACGTTCCTTAACTCGTCCCTTCATACCAGCTCACGTGCAACATACACACACACACCACTCACTGCACATACAGCTCTCCTTCTCCAGACGTATCTACAATGATTGAGATTTCACCCACGTAATTAATGGCTTAGAATGTTATTCCCTAAACTGTAATTATAGATCGATGGACGTAAAGTCTTGCTGATTCTCTTCTGAAGTCTCAAATCAAATCAAATGTTATTTGTCACATACACATGGTTAGCAGATGTTAATGCGAGTGTAGCGAATTGCTTGTACTTCTAGTTCCGACAATGCATTAATAACCAACAAGTAATCTAACTAACCATTCCAAAACTACTGTCTTATACACAGTGTAAGGGGATAAAGAATATGTACATAAAGATATATGAATGAGTGATGGTACAGAGCAGCATAGGCAAGATACAGTAGATGGTATCGAGTACAGTATATACATATGAGATGGGTATGTAAACAAAGTGGCATAGTTAAAGTGGCTAGTGATACATGTATTACATAAGGATGCAGTAGATGATATAGAGTACAGTATATACGTATGCATATGAGATGAATAATGTAGGGTATGTAACATTATATTAGGTAGCATTGTTTAAAGTGGCTAGTGATATATTTGACATCATTTCCCATCAATTCCCATTATTAAAGTGGCTGGAGTTGAGTCTGTGTCAGTGTGTTGGCAGCAGCCACTCAATGTTAGTGGTGGCTGTTTAACAGTCTGATGGCCTTGAGATAGAAGCTGTTTTTCAGTCTCTCGGTCCCAGCTTTGATGCACCTGTACTGACCTCGCCTTCTGGATGATAGCGGGGTGAACAGGCAGTGGCTCGGGTGGTTGATGGCCTTCCTGTAACATCGGGTGGTGTAGGTGTCCTGGAGGGCAGGTAGTTTGCCCCGGTGATGCGTTGTGCAGACCTCACTACCCTCTGGAGAGCAGTTGCCGTACCAGGCGGTGATACAGCCCGCCAGGATGCTCTCGATTGTGCATCTGTAGAAGTTTGTGAGTGCTTTTGGTGACAAGCCGAATTTCTTCAGCCTCCTGAGGTTGAAGAGGCGCTGCTGCGCCTTCTTCACGATGCTGTCTGTGTGAGTGGACCAATTCAGTTTGTCTGTGATGTGTATGCCGAGGAACTTAAAACTTACTACCCTCTCCACTACTGTCCCATCGATGTGGATAGGGGGGTGTTCCCTCTGCTGTTTCCTGAAGTCCACAATCATCTCCTTAGTTTTGTTGACGTTGAGTGTGAGGTTATTTCCCTGACACCACACTCCGAGGGCCCTCACCTCCTCCCTGTAGGCCGTCTCGTCGTTGTTGGTAATCAAGCCTACCACTGTTGTGTCGTCCGCAAACTTGATGATTGAGTTGGAGGCGTGCGTGGCCACGCAGTCGTGGGTGAACAGGGAGTACAGGAGAGGGCTCAGAACGCACCCTTGTGGGGCCCCAGTGTTGAGGATCAGCGGGGTAGAGATGTTGTTGCCTACCCTATTGGTCTATCACAAAGTGCTTGTATACTTATCTCCTTATGAATGCCTGTGTTTTTTTACATAGATGTGGATTGAATGTGTATTAACGTCTGTGTTCCTGTGTGTCGCAACAGGTTACAGCACCATGAGTCCTCAGGAGGACAGCGAAAACCCTCCCTGCAACAACGACCCCTTGTCGGCCGGCGTGGACGTGGGGAACCACGATGACGACCTGGATCTGGACACGCCCCCTCAGACGGCGGCGCTGCTCAGCCACAAGTTCCACCCGTACCGCCATCCGCCCCACCACCAGCTCCACACACACCACCTGCAGGCAGCAGTCACCGTGCACAGTGTGGATGCAGAGTGCTGATCCTCTGTACCCGATCCCTACACAGGCCTCAGCTCTCCTCCAACCCCACCAGCCCTCTCCCAAGCGTGGCTACATCACTACTAGCTATTCATCCAACACTACCACTACCAACTCCACCACCCATGTGTGCTCCCACTGTGCCAAGCCAGGGTGAGAGGAGTTGGGCTGGGGAGAACAGAGCAGTCCCCCTCCTGGAGGACTCCTTAAAGTTCACACACTCCACCTCTGTTGAGGAACACTAGCTTCTGTAGCCCAGTATAGCCCTGCTCAGAAACACGGGGGGTGTGGTGGAGGCCTCTTTTATTCAAAAGGGGTCTGAACTTGTTTAAAAGTGTAAACAAAGCATCTCAGATTTTTAAGAAGAAAATAACAAATAAGAAATAAAGGATTATTTTTCTACTATTTATTGAACTGGATTTGAGAGTGATCAGATGAGCGCCTGACAGTGGCTGGAACTGAACTGAATGAACTCTGGTTGCCAAGGTAACCACAGTGGCTGATCATGGACCACAGAGTGTCCCTGCTGCACGTGCCCCTCACTTCCTGTTAAGGATGCATCATGGAGAGGAAGTGGTTATTCAACACATATCTGACACAGGTTATCATTTGGATTATTTTCAGTTGAGAATCAGAAAATCATTGTTATTGTTTTGAAGGTGAAATTAGTTGAATTCTTTGTCCTGACTGAACAAGCTGAATTACAATACATTGTATTCACTAATCCACCCTACCAGGCAACCACCAGTCTAGGGCTGGTTTGTGTCAACAGCATGCTGTATGACTGAATATGGAAGGGCCATGCCAGGACCCTGGCAGAATGACTCAGACACACAGGAAGAGCCATTCCCACACTTTGGTGGCCTGTTATCTGCCTGAACATTAAGGCATAGAGCTGGTGAGAGGGATTGGTTGGTCTGTCTTATCTGACCCCCTCACACTAACATCTGGACCTGGTGGGCCAAACTATGATGCTCTCTGTCTCTATGCCTGAATGGGACCTATCACTGTTGAAGAGAGGTGTGTGTGTACACAGCTTGTGCAACTGTAATGGGGTGTGTGTGTTTGGTCTGATTGTATGGAAGTGGTCAGAGCATCTCAATTGAAAGCATTATTACATGGTTTAATTGTTTTGAAAGTGTAATTAGTGAATAGAGATCAAATTATTTTTGTTTCAGCAGTCCGCCTGATTATCTGACGAGTAATTTCCCCGTTATGATTGTTTTTTTGTCATGTGATTCATGGATGAACTTCTTCAAATCAAGTCATTATTGTATTCATTTAGTTAGGGTGAGAATGTCTTGTTTACCCCCGATCTATACAGTAAGAAGTGTACATAACTTTTTAAAAGTCACAAATAGCTATTCATGTGTTGCACTCCATATTTTTATGTTGGAAATGAAATATTGTGTACTCAAAATGATGCTCAGAT
Source organism: Oncorhynchus nerka (assembly GCF_034236695.1). Taxonomy (NCBI): domain Eukaryota; kingdom Metazoa; phylum Chordata; class Actinopteri; order Salmoniformes; family Salmonidae; genus Oncorhynchus; species Oncorhynchus nerka. Next base: position 82,825,410 of record NC_088419.1, on the reverse strand, counting down.
ATTTGGGTTTATTGTGATATTTTTCAGTTCATGGAATGCGACAACTTGGATGTTATTAGGTCTACCTTTCTTAAGGTCCATATTGGATGGAAGACAGACTGACATAGTTGTATTTTAGACACTTAAAGCTGAAGATCTTAGTCTTTAAAAATCTCATTTTTGTTTAACCGTGTAGGGTCAAAATGTCACAAAAGACAACATCAATTGTCAAGAAGAGATTTTATTTTAGACTGCAGTGGAACTTTCTCCCTGTTCGTTGAGTTGGATTAGTTCTAGACAGGATATGGATCAATTTCATTTCAATTCTTAGAAATTGAATATCGTGTTACTTCCTGAATTGAAATATAATAACCCAACAGTTATCTCCTACTGTCCTGTTCATAACCACCACCACTGAAATTATAGCACTGGACACTCATAACACTACACAGCTCTGGGAATATACACCCCGATTTTGTCACGTCGGTTGGTGCATATTTCCAACGGTACGGCACCAAAACATACAGTACCAGTCAAAAGATTGGACACACCTACTCATTAAAGGTTTTTTTAAATTGTATTTTTTTAAACTATTTTCTACATTGTAGAATAATAGTGGAGATGTCAAAACTATGAAATAACACATATGGAATCATTTAGTAACCAAAAAAGTGTTAAACAAACCAATATATTTGAGATTTTAGATTCTTCAAAGTAGCCACCATTTGCCTCTGACAGCTTTGCACACTTGCCATTCTCTCAACCAGCTTCACCTGGAATGCTTTACCAACAGTCTTGAAGGAGTTTCCATGTATATGCTGAGCACTTGTTGGCTACTTTCCCTTCACTCTGCAGTCCAACTTATCCCAAACCGTCTCAATTGGGTTGAGGTCGGGTGATTGTGTAGGCCAGGTCATCTGATGCAGCATTCCATCACTCTCCTTGGTCAAATAGCCCTTACACAGACTGGATGTGTGTTGGGTCATTGTCCTGTTGTAAAACAAATGATAGTCCCACTAAGCGCAAACCAGATGGGATGGCATATCACTGCAGAATGCCATGGTAGCCATGCTGTTTAGGTGTGCCTTGAATTCTAAATAAATCACTGACAGTGTCACGAGCAAAGCACCCCCATACCATCACACCACTTCCTCCATGCTTCACGTGGGAACCACACATGCGGAGATCATATGTTCACCTACTCAACGTCTCACAAAAACACAGCAGTTGGAACCAAAAATATAAAAAAATCTGACCGAAGTACAGATTTCCACCGGTCTAATGTCCATTGCTCATGTTTCTTGGCCCAAACAAGTCTCTTCTTCTTATTGGTGTTCTTTAGTAGTGGTTTCTCTGCATCAATGAGACCATGAAGGCCTGATTCACGCAGTCTCCTCTGAACCGTTGATGCTGAGATGTCTGTTACTTGAACTCTGTGAAGCATTTATTTGGCTGAAATTTCTGAGTCTGGTAACTCTAATGAACTTTATCCCCTGCATTAGACGTAACTCTGGGTCTTCCTTTCCTGTGGCGATCCTCACGAGAGCCAGTTTCATCATAACGCTTGATGGTTTTTGTGATGGACTGTCGTTTCTCTTTACTTATTTGAGCTGTCCTTGCCATAATATGGACTTGGTCTTTTACTAAATAGGGCTATCTTCTGTATACCACCCCTACCTTGTCACAACACAACTGATTGGCTCAAATGTATTAATAAGGAAAGAAATTCCACAAATTAACTTTTAACAAGGCACCTGAAGTGCATCCAGGTGACTACCTCTTGAAGCTGGTTAAGAGAATGCCAACAGTGTGCAACGCTGTGATCAAGGCAAAGGTTGGCTACTTTGAAGAATCTCAAATATATTTTGATATGTTTAACACTTTTTTTGGTCACTACTTGATTCCATATGTTATTTCATAGTTTTGTTGTCTCAATATGGGAAGGTAGTATGTGGAAAATAGTAAAAGTAAAGAAAAACTCTTGAATGGGTAGGTTTCAACTTTTGACTGGTACTGTCAGTGGGTCTGATGTTTAGATTTTTTGTTTGAATCTGAAAAACAAGTGCTACATTTACTGAGACTATATTGTAATTACGTTTTTGACACGAGAGAGCATGAACAGTATTTACCAGCTGTTGTAAGAAAGTATAATCTTGTGTATACCGAACACTATGAATTTAATGAATGTACTGAAAGAACTTCCAGTGTAACATATACAGTTATAAAATGTGAATGTGATGAAAATAAATCCATGTTACACTTAAAACCACTTGCCTTTGTATGTACAGTGGGGCAAAACAATTATTTAGTCAGCCACCAATTGTGCAAGTTCTCCCACTTCAAAAGATGAGAAGCCTGTAATTTTCATCATAGGTACACTTCAACTATGACAGACAAAATGAGAAAAAATAATCCAGAAAATCACATTGTAGGATTTTTAATGAATGTATTTGCAAATTATGGTGGAAAATAAGTATTTGGTCAATGACAAAAGTTTATCTCAATATTTTGTCATTGCCAACAAAGGGTATATAACAGAGGTCAAACGTTTTCTGTAAGTCTTCACAAGGCTTTCACACACTGTTGCTGGTATTTTGGCCCATTCCTCCATGTAGATCGTCTCTAAAGCAGTGATGTTTTGGGGCTGTTGCTGGGCAACACGGACTTTCAACTCCCTCCAAAGATTTTCTATGGGATTGAGATCTGGAGACTGGCTAGGCCACTCCAGGACCTTGAAATGCTTCTTACGAAGCCACTCCTTCGTTGCCCGGGCGGTGTGTTTGGGATCATTGTCATGCTGAAAGACCCAGCCACGTTTCATCTTCAATGCCCTTGCTGATGGAAGGAGGGTTTCACTCAAAATCTCACAATACATGGCCCCATTCATTCTTTCCTTTACACGGATCAGTCGTCCTGGGCCCTTTGCAGAAAAACAGCCCCAAAGCATGATGTTTCCACCCCCATGCTTCACAGTAGGTATGGTGTTCTTTGGATGCAACTCAGCATTCTTTGTCCTCCAAACACGACGAGTTGAGTTTTTACCAAAAAGTTATATTTTGGTTTCATCTGACCATATGACATTCTCCCAATCTTCTTCTGGATCATCCAAATGCTCTCTAGCAAACTTCAGACGGGCCTGGACATGTACCGACTTAAGCAAGGGGACACGTCTGGCACTGCAGGATTTGAGTCCCTGGAGGCGTAGTATGTTACTGATGGTAGGCTTTGTTACTTTGGTCCCAGCTCTCTGCAGGTCATTCACTAGGTCCCCCCGTGTGTTTCTGGGATTTTTGCTCACCGTTCTTGTGATCATTTTGACCCCACGGGGTGAGCTCTTGCGTGGAGCCCCAGATCGAGGGAGAGTATCATTGGTCTTGTATGTCTTCCATTTCCTAATAATTGCTCCCACAGTTGATTTCTTCAAACCAAGCTGCTTACCTATTACAGATTCAGTCTTCCCAGCCTGGTGCAGGTCTACAATTTTGTTTCTGGTGTCCTTTGACAGCTCTTTGGTCTTGGCCATAGTGGAGTTTGGAGTGTGACTGTTTGAGGTTGTGGACAGGTGTCTTTTATACTGATAAGTTCAAACAGGTGCCATTAATACAGGTAACGAGTGGAGGACAGAGGAGCCTCTTAAAGAAGAAGTTACAGGTCTGTGAGAGCTAGAAATCTTGCTTGTTTGTAGGTGACCAAATACTTATTTTCAACCATAATTTGCAAATAAATTCATTAAAAATCCTAAAATGTGATTTTCTGGATTTTTTAAATATTTTTTTGTCTGTCATAGTTGAAGTGTATCTATGATGAGAATTACAGGCCTCATTTTTTTTAAGTGGGAGAAGTTGCACAATTGGTGGCTGACTACATACTTTTTTGCCCCACTGTATTTCCCATTTACTATGTTACAGTACAATGTGTACCATGTACTGTACTTCCTCAATATTTCATTCACGGTGTACCATCATGTACCCTTTAGACAGCATCAATCACATCTTAGTTCAGCAATAACATTAAGTACCACCCATGTTAGACACAATCACAATGCAACAACTTAGTAGGCATTCAACTCCTAGAATGATCATTTCATAATCTGATGTTCCTAGGTCAGTCTGTAGGGCACCATGTCCCATCTGCCAGTACAGATACAGTAGGATAAACTGATAGGGAGGGATTACCTGATCCTTTATCTTGCCTCCGTGTCAGGCCCATATTCCTGTTAGCCACCAACCCATATTTATTGTTGGATTAGACTGGGGTGGAAAGGTTATTTAGAGCAACTGAACGGTACTAGACAATGGCCTTTCAATCCCACAAGCTAACTGCCCTCTGTTTTCAGTGTTACAGCTACTGTAGCAGTAGTTAATTGTGGGGAAGGTAGGGGAAGAGCTATGCTTTATATAGTGCTTCTACATCTGCATTGCTCGCTGTTTGGGGTTTTAGGCTGGGTTTCTGTATATACACTTTGACATCTGTTTATGTAAAAAGGGCTTTATAAATACATTTGATTTATTGATAAGCCTTTCTGTACATCTTAATTGGCATATAGAGTTTTGTACCAAACAATCTAGATTCTATGAGTTTCCTTGTAGTCACATTCACCACCTCTAAAAGAGACTAGGCTCCTCTCACTCGTTCTCCCTCTCTGCCATGGATCTGCTCTGAATTAGAGCACTGACTTTCCTCAGGCCATTCAGGGTGTACCCAAGGCATTCTCTGACAACTGAGGAGTAAGCATACACATGAACTAACAGGCTAGCTTATTCTGAAGTAGGCATGTACTTATTTGCATCTCCTCCTCATCTATGCATCTCAGGAGGACCACTGGTTGAGGCTGATGTACCATTAACATCAGGGAACATGGGGACGGTTATGTTGAAGGGAAATTGGGTAGGTGAGAGAGGGTAGGGGTCCTGCTCATGATTAATCCATTCTGTCATTTTATGTTCTACAATCCCATTTCAATATGTACCTGAATGGTGAGGACAACCATCCAGTGTCCTGGATTAAAGCATGGAATGACAATGTAAATGGGTGAAATCGATAGATCTACAATGAAGATGATTTTATCACCATCCCTGAATTGATCATTTTTACTCCTACACACACAGAGCACCTCACTCACAGCCATTCAGGGCTCAAGGTTCAGTCCGCCTACATAACATTAACATGTGTCCCAGGTTCCTGCGTTGCCCCATTCAGCCACTTGCTGACACCCACTCACAGTTCCCTACGATCGAGCGCTGACGTTTCCTTGTTTCTTCTCTCCACTCGGTGGAGCTGTCAATCATTCTCACAGAAGTGCAGACCAACACACCATCCCCGTTGGTATCTGGTTGGATAGCCTGCCTTTCCTTTTACATGTGAAAGACTGCTCTGATTTGCATGGATGAAAAATGTGACAAACTTTGATGAGGAATTTTTATGGCATGAGGGGAATACAATGGTGTGTGTATGAGAGAGCTTGTTCTCTTGAGGAGTGCTTCTGTTTATCTCTGATTGGGATAAATCATCTCTTCAACATCTTGTTACTGACCAGCATCACTGACCATCATTTCAGAGAGAACACAGTTGATTGATTCATGTCTTCCAATCTGTATGGATATTGAGACATTTTGCTAGTAGGCTCACATACAGTACGGTTTTGAGAACACTCTCATTCAAGCCCATCTTGTTATAGCCTATATTCATTGAATAACTATTTTATTCAACCTCCCGTCAGACATGAAGTGGGTTAGTTTGATTGCTGTAATTACGCAGAAACGAGGTATAGTTCTGCTTTAGTCTGAAGACTGTAATTTCATTTGCCAGTTGAGAGCAGGATGTTTCCATCCCTTCGTTGTGATAGTGTAGAGCTGCCAAAAATCTTACTAGGTAAACGGAGCATCATATATCTATTTGCATGATGATTGGTTAATTTCCGCCCTTTTTATAAACATAGGAAATATTTTCTGCACAACTAAGTGGGTTGCAATTTATACATTCAGGTCAGACACGCACACATGCACATGGCCATTGTGGGGGACCTGGAGGAAAGCTGCCATTTACCACTCAGTCAGACTGGGTGGCACCCTCCAGCCACTGGAAAAGGGTTGACTGACTGGCACCCTCCAGCCACTGGAAAAGGATTGACTTACCGGCACCCTCCAGCCACTGGAAAAGGTTTGACTGACTGGCACCCTCCAGCCACTGGAAAATAATTGACTGACTGGCACCCGCCAGCCACTGGAAAATAATTGACTGACTGGGTGGCACCCTCCAGCCACTGGAAAAGGATTGACTTACTGGGTGGCACCCTCCAGCCACTGGAAAAGGATTGACTGACTAGCACCCTCCAGCCACTGGAAAATAATTGACTTACTGGGTGGCACCCTCCAGCCACTGGAAAAGGATTGACTTACTGGGTGGCACCCTCCAGCCGCTGGAAAAGGATTGACTGACCGGCTGGCACCCTCCAGCCACTGGAAAAGGATTGACTTACTGGGTGGCACCCTCCAGCCACTGGAAAAGGATTGACTTACTGGGTGGCACCCTCCAGCCACTGGAAAAGGATTGACTGACTGGCACCCTCCAGCCACTGGAAAATAATTGACTGACTGGGTGGCACCCTCCAGCCACTGGAAAAGGATTGACTTACTGGGTGGCACCCTCCAGCCACTGGAAAAGAATTGACTGACTGGGTGGCACCCTCCAGACACTGGAAAAGGATTGACTTACTGGCTGGCACCCTCCAGCCGCTGGAAAAGGATTGACTGACTGGCTGGCACCCTCCAGCCAATGGAAAAGGATTGACTTACTGGGTGGCACCCTCCAGCCATTGGAAAAGAATTGACTTACTGGGTGGCACCCTCCAGCCACTGGAAAAGGATTGACTTACTGGGTGGCACCCTCCAGCCACTGGAAAAGGATTGACTGACTGGCTGGCACCCTCCAGCTGCTGGAAAAGGATTGACTGACTGGGTGGCACCCTCCAGCCACTGGAAAAGGATTGACTGACTGGCTGGCACCCTCCAGCCGCTGGAAAAGCGTTGACTGACTGGGTGGCACCCTCCAGCCACTGGAAAAGGATTGACTGACTGGGTGGCACCCTCCAGCCGCTGGAAAAGGATTGACTGACTGGGTGGCACCCTCCAGCCGCTGGAAAAGGATTGACTGACTGGGTGGCACCCTCCAGCCACTGGAAAAGGCTTGACCGACTGGGTGGCACCCTCCAGCCGCTGGAAAAGGATTGACTGACTGGGTGGCACCCTCCAGCCACTGGAAAAGGATTGACTGACTGGCTGGCACCCTCCAGCCACTAGAAAAGGGTTGACTGACTGGCACCCTCCAGCCACTGGAAAAGGCCTGACTGACTGGCTGGCACCCTGCAGCCGCTGGAAAAGGATTGACTGACTGGGTGGCCGAGAGAAGACGTGACCATTCAGGTTTATAATCTGCACAGCAGGGGAATGTTACTCCATTTTCCACTCTTTGTACGTTAGGGTATATTTCTTATTTATAGGCTAAATAAAGTAGGACCTGTATCCTACATTGCAAGGAGTGTCTGTTGGAGAGCAATGTATATTTGAACAATATTTATTTGAATTTGAATTTTCCTGTTTTTGTTTTTTACTCAGTTGGGGTCTCGCCTCACTATCGAGAGTAAGAATAGTAGAATACACCAGGTGCGATGTCTACATTTGGTTGTGCATCAGCAGTTTTTCTCTTATGTCAGTTCCTCAATTAGCTGACAATTACCCATGTCAATATTTAGATTGGTAGTCTAGCCAGCTATCTTGTACTAATCATGGCCAAATACCGAACGTGCATGCAGAGCACGTTATTCTCACTCAGATTTCATCTCAACATTAGCTTTAAAACAGAAAATATGTCTTTCCATAATTGTCTAGATGCTGTAGCCGTTAAAATTTCCCTTCACTGGAACTAAGGGGCCTAGCCCGAACCATGAAAAACAGTCCCAGACCATTATTCTTCCTCCACAAACTGTACAGTTGGCACTATGCATTGGAATTGGTAGCGTTCCCCTGGCATCCGCCAAACCCAGATTCTTCCGTCAGACTGCCAGATGGTGAAGAGTGATTCATCACTCCAGAGAACGTGTTTCCACTGCTCCAGAGTCCAATGGTGGCGAGCTTTATGCCACTCCAGCCGACGCTTGGCATTGCGTATGGTGATCTTAGGCTTGTATGCAGCTGCTCGGCCATAGAAACCCATTTCATGAAGCTCCTGATGAACCGTTCTTGTGCTGATGTTGCTTCCAGAGGCAGTTTGGAACTCAGTAGTGAGTGTTGCAACCAAGGACAGACTACTCGCTTCAGCACCCGATGGCCCTGTTTTGTGAGCTTGTGTGGCCTACCACTTAGACAATAACAGCACTTACAGTTGACCAGGGCAGCTTTCGTAGGGCAGAAATTTGATGAACTGACTTGTTGGAAAGGTGGCATCCTATGACAGTGCCACGTTGAACGTCTCTGAGCTCTTCAGTAAGGCCATTCTACTGCCAATGTTTGTCTATGGAGATTGCATGGCTTTTGTACTCGATTGTATACACCTGTCAGCAACAGATGTGGGGGAAATAGCTAAATCCACTAATGTGAATGGTTTGTCCACATACTGTTGGAGAGCAATGTTTCTTTGAAAAACGTATGTATGCATTATGCTTTATTATAAAACGAATTATGCAACCTGTAGGCTAGTTGATTGTCCTCTTCTCAGTATTGGATATAGCCTCTCTATAACGTGCTTATTGACAGGTAGCATTAGTTCATTAGCCATGGGGTATAGTCTACCACAGGATGGCGATACAATACTCGTTATTGTTTCATAGTGCCCACTTATACATTTTGTAAACGGTGGGGGTCGCCAATCGTCCGGGGTAGCCTACAGTAGCGCGCCGGTGCCTGGTTTCATGTGCGTACCTTTCCCGTCTGCTCTCTCTCACTCAGATGGGAGCGACAAAAACACAAACGCCCACCTATCACTGCCTCCACTCACTTTCTATCACAGCAACTCAAGATGGCGGCAGCTTCCTCCATCCAGCCGCCGACCGTTCACTCTTTGAACCAGGAAAGTGCAAATATCCCGGATTCTGACAGCCCGGAGAGCCGGCAGGATGAGGACGCAGCATCCGAGGGGACCAGTCTCAGAGACTTACCCGATTTGGAACCGGAGGAAATTGAGAAGAGGCTAGAGAAAACTCGCCGCGAGCTGAGCAACAGGAGGAAAATACTCATTAAAAACCTTCCACAAGATACAACCAACCAGGTAGCCTACACTTTTCTGTATTCTGACAGATGGAGTGAAAGTTGTTTTGTTGCGCTACTCTTGCGGCTCTCTGGAAGTTTAACATAATTTCAGGGGTGCTAATATGCAATACTTATGTGTAGTTAAATTTGGAACTAAATGAATATTGGGCCTAATTAACTTAAACGGTTTGAGAAATCCATTCATTTTGCTGCGAGTATTGTCGAGGCAATGCGACCTGCCACTCTCATTCGATATCCATATTACTGTTAAATAGTAGAAGTTTGTAATGCATCAGTCTAATTCCTACAAAGACAGTTATACAATGTAAATGCTGAAAGGCATTTAACTATGGACGCGCACCGGGCTTGTTATATTTTGTTGTTACAATGTAGCGAGGAAAGATATCAGACAGTGGCCTCGAGTTTGTTAATCATTTCTACAATGTGACCAATGTACACAAATATTTGCCAGTAGCTTACAATTTAGCAAATAGAAGCGAAGCCAAGAACAATGTTATGCGTTTATTTATATGCGTAGACATCCACTTCACATTAAACTTTTTAGCTTGTCTGATATGGGCTATTTGGTTTTTAATTTTGCGACATGACAACCAAATCGAGCATTACAATATGTTATTCCTGATTACGCAGTACGACAATATCATAATACTACAACTATCCAATATACAGTATATTAAGTTATAAGGGAATGTCGTTGCACGTCAAACCATTGATTTTAAAACACACACACACAGTCTGCACCACAGTTCCCATGAGAGTAAGTCGGTTTTCCCAGAATCCACACACACAGGAGAGAGCAACATATTTAAACAGATCCACTGTGCTATATCCACCATAAGGAGGCTCCAAGGTTGATGGAAATTGAAAACCATCTCTGGCTTATGTAACCTGTCTGCTACCCCCCATCCTCTCCATATCTGCTCCTCAACCCCAGCCCCCAGCCCATTTCCAGCCCCCCTCCCCAGTATAGTAGGAGCCTGACTAGCCCCATTTTAATGGTGTCCTTGTCCAGGTTGGATGGTGTCAGATCTATAGCCCTGCTGATACCCCTCAGATGAACGGGAAGGGGATGGAGAGAGGTAGGGAGAGAAGATATAGCAGAAAAGCAGGTTGAGAGAGAGCAGTCGGAGGTTGAGCGGTTGATGGACGATACAGTGCATTCACAAAGTATTCAGACTTCTTGACTTTTTCCACATTTTGTTACGTTACAGCTGTGTTCTAAAATGTATGTAGACCTAATTGTGTGTAGACCTAATCAGTCTACACACAATAACCCATAATGACAAAGCAAATACTTTTTATTTTGCAAATGTATCCTATCCTAGGATAGGATAAAGTAATCCTTCTCACCCCCCCCTTAAAAGATTTAGATGCACTATTGTAAAGTGGCTGCTCCACTGGATGTCATAAGGTGAATGCACCAATTTGTAAGTCGCTCTGGATAAGAGCGTCTGCTAAATGACTTAAATGTAAATGTAAATGTATTATAAAAAAAAAAAATGGAAATATCACATTTACACAAGTATTCAGACACTTTACTCAGTACTATGTTGAAGCACCGTTGGTAGCGATTACAGCCTGGAGTCTTCGTAGGGTATGAAGCTACAAGCTTGGCACACCTGTATTTGGGGAGTTTCTCTCAGTCTTCTCTGCAAATCCTCTCAAGCTCTGTCAGATTGGATGGGGAGTGTTGCTGCACAGCTATTTTCACGTCTCTCCAGAGATGTTCGATTGGGTTCAAGTCCGGGCTCTGGCTGGGCCACTCAACAACATTCAGAGACTTGTCCCGAAGCCACTCCTGCGTTGTCTTGGCTGATGGCTTAGGGTCGTTGTCCTGTTGGAAGGTAAACCTTCGCCCCAGTCTGAGGTCCTGAGCGCTATTGAGCAGGTTTTCACCAAGGATCTTTCTGTACTTTGCTCCATTCACTTTTCCCTCAATCCTGACTAGTCTCTCAGTCCCTGCCACAGAAAAACATCTCCACAACATGATGCGGCCACCACCATGCTTCATTGTAGGGGTGGTGCCAGGATTCCTCCAGATATGAAGCTTGGCAATTCAGGCCAAAGTGTTCAATGTTGGTTTCATCAGATCAGAGAATCTTGTTTCTCATGGTCTGAGAGTCCTTTAGGTGCCTCCAAGCGGGCTGTTATGTGCCTTTTACTGAGGAGTGGCTTCCGTCTAGCCACTCTACCATAAAGGCCTGACTGGTGGAGTGCTGCAGAGATGGTTGTTCTTCTAGAAGTTTCTCCCATCTCCACAGAGGAACTCTGGAGCTCTGTCAGTGACCATCGGGTTCTTGGTCACCTCTCTGACCAAGGCCCTTCTCAGCCAATTGCTCAGTTTGGCCGTTTGGCCAGCTTTAGGAAGAGTCTTGGTGGTTCCAAACTTCTTACATTTAAGAATGGTGGCCACTGTGTTCTTGGAGACCTTCAATGTTGCAGACATTTTTTAGTACCCTTCCCCAGATCTGTGCCTCGACACAATCCTGTCTCGGAGCTCTACGGACAATTCCCCTTCAACCTCATGACTTGTTTTTTACTCTGACATGTACTGTGGGACCTTATATAGACAGGTGTGTGCCTTCCCAAATCATGTCCAATCAATTTAATTTACCACAGGTGGACTCCAATCATCTCAAGGATGATCAATGGAAACAGGATGCACCTGAGCTCAATTTCGAGTCTCATAGGAAAGGGTCTGAATACTGTAAATAAAGTATGTTTTTTTATTTTTTTATACATTTGCAAAAAAAAATCTGTACCTGTTTTCACTTTGTTATTATATTGGATATTATGTGCAGATTGATGAGGAAATGATTTTATTAAATCATTTTTAGAATAAGGTTGTAACGTAACAAAATGTGGAAAAAGGGAAGGGGTCTGAATACTTTCCGAATGCACTGTATAGATGGTTTCTGTTCCATCAACCAGTCCTCTCTTACAAAAGATATTTCATCTCCGTGAGACTAACCTGGATAAATAAAGGTTAAGTAGAAACAAATGAGAGTGGGGCAGAATACAGGGTGGGGGTGGGGAGGTTAAGGGGTGAGGTGGAAGGGATGGGGAGGATGAGGCATCAAACTACCCACTCACCTCCTGTCAGCTAAGCTGTTCAATTATTTAGAGCTTCTGGAACAGGTGAGGCTCATGCAGGTGGTGTGTATGTCACCTTCTTTACCCAGCCCTCTCCTGGATAGCACTGCTGCATGTGTTGATAGCAGATGTTGTCAAATCTGCCCCTCAAAGTACAAAACACACTCTTCATCACCACCTTGCACACACAACACACACTCAATATCACATGCACAAACATACACAAAACCCCACGCACAAACAAACACAAATGCAAGCCTGCATACAAATCCATTATTTTGAAGAGGTCGTTATTGTATTGATATAATGGGTATCCTACTCCCTGAGTAGCTCCCTAAGAGGACTGAAATAGCTGACAGGGAGCCGAGTGGTGCAGCATGCCTGACTCTGAGCCTGGGTGTAGAAGCTAGCTGTCTGTTGTAGAGCTGACTGACTGTTGTAGAGCTCGCTGCCTGGCTGACTGTTGTAGAGCTCGCTGCCTGGCTGACTGTTGTAGAGCTCGCTGCCTGGCTGACTGTTGTAGAGCTAGCTGCCTGGCTGACTGTTGTAGAGCTCGCTGCCTGGCTGACTGTTGTAGAGCTAGCTGCCTGGCTGACTGTTGTAGAGCTAGCTGCCTGGCTGACTGTTTTAGAGCTCGCTGACTGTTGTAGAGCTAGCTGCCTGATTGACTGTTGTTGAGCTAGCTGCCTGGCTGGCTGTTGTAGAGCTAGCTGCCTGGCTGGCTTTTGTAGAACTAGCTGCCTGGCTGACTGTTGTAGAGCTAGCTGCCTGGCTGACTGTTGTAGAGCTAGCTGCCTGGCTGACTGTTGTAGAGCTAGCTGCCTGGCTGACTGTTTTAGAGCTCGCTGGCTGTTGTAGAGCTAGCTGCCTGGCTGGCTGTTGTAGAACTAGCTGCCTGGCTGACTGTTGTAGAGCTAGCTGCCTGGCTGACTGTTTTAGAGCTCGCTGACTGTTGTAGAGCTAGCTGCCTGATTGACTGTTGTTGAGCTAGCTGCCTGGCTGGCTGTTGTAGAGCTAGCTGCCTGGCTGGCTGTTGTAGAACTAGCTGCCTGGCTGACTGTTGTAGAGCTCGCTGCCTGGCTGGCTGTTGTAGAGCTAGCTGCCTGGCTGACTATTGTAGAGCTCGCTGCTTGGCTGGCTGTTGTAGAGCTAGCTGCCTGGCTGACTGTTGTAGAGCTAGCTGCCTGGCTGGCTGTTGTAGAGCTAGCTGCCTGGCTGGCTGTTGTAGAGCTAGCTGCCTGGCTGACTGTTGTAGAGCTAGCTGCCTGGCTGACTGTTGTAGAGCTAGCTGCCTGGCTGGCTGTTGTAGAGCTAGCTGCCTGGCTAGCTGCCTGGCTGACTGTTGTAGAGCTAGCTGCCTGGCTGACTGTTGTAGAGCTAGCTGCCTGGCTGGCTGTTGTAGAGCTAGCTGCCTGGCTAGCTGCCTGGCTGACTGTTGTAGAGCTAGCTGCCTGGCTGACTGTTGTAGAGCTAGCTGCCTGGCTGGCTGTTGTAGAGCTAGCTGCCTGGCTGACTGTTGTAGAGCTAGCTGCCTCCTGCTGAGGGGTGGTCATTAGAGCAGCATGATGCCTGGTTACACACTGGTGGAGCACAGTCTCTATTCACACAGTTAGATGCACTTTAACCACACGCCCACAGATCATGCGGGGGGTATGGTCCTGTGTGGCTCAGTTGGTAGAGCATGGTGCTTCAGAGCATGGTGCTTCAGAGCATGGTGCTTCAGAGTATGGTGCTACAGAGCATGGTGCTACAGAGCATGGTGCTACAGAGCATGGTGCTTCAGAGTATAGTGCTACAGAGCATAGTGCTACAGAGCATGGTACTAAAGAGCATAGTGCTAGAGAGCATGGTGCTACAGAGCATGGTGCTTCAGAGCATGGTGCTACAGAGCATGGTGCTACAGAGCATGGTGCTACAGAGCATGGTGCTTCAGAGTATGGTGCTTCAGAGCATGGTGCTACAGAGCATGGTGCTACAGAGCATGGTGCTTCAGAGCATGGTGCTACAGAGCATGGTGCTACAGAGCATGGTGCTTCAGAGCATGGTGCTACAGAGCATGGTGCTTCAGAGCATGGTGCTACAGAGCATGGTGCTACAGAGCATGGTGCTACAGAGCATGGTGCTTCAGAGTATGGTGCTACAGAGCATGGTGCTTCAGAGCATGGTGCTACAGAGCATGGTGCTACAGAGCATGGTGCTTCAGAGTATGGTGCTACAGAGCATGGTGCTACAGAGCATAGTGCTACAGAGCATGGTGCTACAGAGCATGGTGCTACAGAGCATGGTGCTACAGAGCATGGTGCTTCAGAGTATAGTGCTACAGAGCATAGTGCTACAGAGCATAGTGCTACAGAGCATAGTACTACAGAGCATGCTACAGAGTGGCTACAGAGCATGGTGCTACAGAGCATCAGAGTACTACAGAGCATCAGAGCAGTGCTACAGAGCATGGTGCTACAGAGCATGGTGCTTCAGAGCATGCATGGTGCTCAGAGCACAGAGCATAGTGCTACAGAGCACAGAGCATGGTGCTACAGAGCATCAGAGCATGGTGTACAGAGCATAGTGCTACAGAGCATGGTGCTACAGAGCATGGTGCTACAGAGCATGGTGCTACAGAGCATGGTGCTTCAGAGTATAGTGCTACAGAGCATAGTGCTACAGAGCATGGTGCTTCAGAGTATGGTGCTACAGAGCATAGTGCTACAGAGCATAGTACTACAGAGCATGGTGCTACAGAGCATGGTGCTACAGAGCATAGTGCTACAGAGCATAGTGTTTGTAACACCATGGTTGCGGCTTCAAATCTTACGGGGGACCAGTATGAAAAAAAGTCTGAAAATGTATGCAGTCACTAGTGTGAATTGCTCTGGATAAGAGCGTCTGCTAAATGACGTAAATTATTACTCTGTTATTATCAGAGCTGGTTGAGAAGAAAAGACTACTGGCAACTTAAAGTGGAAATATGTTGCATTCACAGCAGTGACGTAACTAGAGATTCATGGATAGAGGGGCTAAGCCTCTTTTAGGGGGGTCTGGGCATACTCCCCCCTCTCTATCTATCTGTTCTGACTTACCACAAATTCACATCGTAGCCTATCTGCATGAATCCGTCCTGTCTCAGAGCCTTTACCTGTCCGTTTACTGTTAGCAAGCAGTTTCAAGCCACAGAAGTAGCTAACATTAACCAGAATGTTAGCTACAAGTAGGCCTAACAGTCACTAGCCCTTGCAGCAGCCTCTGCAGCAGCAGCCTCCCTAGGTCCTAGTGCCCACCCGGTACGAAGTTTAAGATGCGATGGAACATTTGACGAGAAAAAAAAGAAATCACAGAGAAGCCCCCCTAAAATAGGCCTAGCGACGTCTCTGATTCACAGTATGACATTTCAAACTGTATACTGCAATTCCACAGAGTGGAGGGAGACAGAGAGAGACACAGAGTGGAGGGAGACACAGAGTGGAGGGAGACGAATGGAGACAGAGAGAGACACAGAGTGGAGGGAGACAGAGAGAGACACAGAGTGGAGGGAGACAAAGGGAGACAGAGAGAGACGCAGAGTGGAGGGAGACAGAGAGAGACACAGAGTGGAGGGAGACAGAGAGAGACACCGAGTGGAGGGAGACAGAGAGAGACACAGAGTGGAGGGAGACTGAGAGAGACACAGAGTGGAGGGAGACAGAGAGACACAGAGTGGAGGGAGACAGAGAGAGAGACAGAGTGGAGGGAGACAGAGAGACGCAGAGTGGAGGGAGACAGAGAGAGACATAGAGTGGAGGGAGACACAGAGTGGAGGGAGACAGAGAGAGCCACAGAGTGGAGGGAGACAGAGAGAGACACAGAGAGGGACCCAGAGTGGAGGGAGACAGAGAGAGACACGGAGTGGAGGGAGACAGAGAGAGACACAGAGTGGCGGGAGACAGAGAGAGACACAGAGTGGCGGGAGACAGAGAGACACAGAGTGGCGGGAGACAGAGAGACACATAGTGGAGGGAGACAGAGAGACACAGAGTGGAGGGAGACAGAGAGACACAGAGTGGCGGGAGACAGAGAGAGACACAGAGTGGAGGGAGACACAGAGTGGAGGGAGACAGAGAGACACAGAGTGGCGGGAGACAGAGAGACACAGAGTGGAGTGAGAGAGAGACACAGAGTGGCGGGAGACAGAGAGACACAGAGTGGTGGGAGTGAGAGAGAGACACAGAGTGGAGGGAGACAGAGAGAGACACAGAGTGGCGGGAGACAGAGAGACAGAGAGACACAGAGTGGCGGGAGTCAGAGAGACACAGAGTGGAATGAGAGAGAGACACATAGTGGCGGGAGACAGAGAGACACAGAGTGGAGGGAGACAGAGAGACGCAGAGTGGAGGGAGACAGAGAGAGACACAGAGACAGAGACACAGAGTGGCGGGAGACAGAGAGACACAGAGTGGAGGAGACAGAGAGACAGAGAGACGCAGAGTGGAGGGAGACAGAGAGAGACATAGAGTGGAGGGAGACACAGAGTGGAGGGAGACAGAGAGAGACACAGAGTGGAGGGAGACCGAGAGAGCCACAGAGTGGAGGGAGACAGAGAGGGACAAAGAGTGGAGGGAGACACAGAGTGGAGGGAGACAGAGAGAGACACAGAGTGGAGGGAGACAGAGAGAGACACAGAGAGGGACCCAGTGTGGAGGGAGACAGAGAGAGACACAGAGTGGAGGGAGACAGAGAGACACAGAGTGGAGGGAGACAGAGAGAGACAGATTGGAGGGAGACAGAGAGACACGGAGTGGAGGGAGACAGAGAGAGACACGGAGTGGAGGGAGACGGAGAGAGACACGGAGTGGAGGGAGACAGAGAGAGACACGGAGTGGAGGGAGACAGAGAGAGACACAGAGTGGCGGGAGACAGAGAGAGACACAGAGTGGCGGGAGACAGAGAGACACAGAGTGGAGTGAGAGAGAGACACAGAGTGGCGGGAGATAGAGAGACACAGAGTGGTGGGAGTGAGAGAGAGACACAGAGTGGAGGGAGACAGAGAGAGACACAGAGTGGCGGGAGACAGAGAGACAGAGAGACACAGAGTGGCGGGAGTCAGAGAGACACAGAGTGGAGTGAGAGAGAGACACATAGTGGCGGGAGACAGAGAGACACAGAGTGGAGGGAGACAGAGAGAGACACAGAGTGGGGGAGACAGAGAGACACAGAGTGGAGGGAGACAGAGAGACGCAGAGTGGAGGGAGACAGAGAGAGACATAGAGTGGAGGGAGACACAGAGTGGAGGGAGACAGAGAGAGACACAGAGTGGAGGGAGACCGAGAGAGCCACAGAGTGGAGGGAGACAGAGAGGGACACAGAGTGGAGGGAGACACAGAGTGGAGGGAGACAGAGAGAGACACAGAGTGGAGGGAGACAGAGAGAGACACAGAGAGGGACCCAGAGTGGAGGGAGACAGAGAGAGACACAGAGTGGAGGGAGACAGAGAGACACAGAGTGGAGGGAGACAGAGAGAGACAGATTGGAGGGAGACAGAGAGACACGGAGTGGAGGGAGACAGAGAGAGACACGGAGTGGAGGGAGACAGAGAGAGACACGGAGTGGAGGGAGACAGAGAGAGACACGGAGTGGAGGGAGACAGAGAGAGACACAGAGTGGCGGGAGACAGAGAGAGACACAGAGTGGCGGGAGACAGAGAGACACAGAGTGGCGGGAGTGAGAGAGAGACACAGAGTGCAGGGAGACAGAGAGAGACACAGAGTGGCGGGAGACAGAGAGACACAGAGTGGCGGGAGACAGAGAGACACAGAGTGGCGGGAGACAGAGAGAGACACAGAGTGGAGGGAGACACAGAGTGGAGGGAGACAGAGAGACACAGAGTGGCGGGAGACAGAGAGACACAGAGTGGAGTGAGAGAGAGACAGAGTGGCGGGAGACAGAGAGACACAGAGTGGTGGGAGTGAGAGAGAGACACAGAGTGGAGGGAGACAGAGAGAGACACAGTGGGGGGAGACAGAGAGACACAGAGTGGCGGGAGACAGAGACACAGAGTGGAGGGAGACAGAGAGACACAGTGGGGGGAGACAGAGAGACACAGAGTGGCGGGAGACAGAGACACAGAGTGGAGACAGAGAGAGACACAGAGTGGCGGGAGACAGAGAGACAGAGAGACACAGAGTGGCGGGAGACACAAAGTGGCGGGAGACAGAGAGACACAGAGTGGCGGGAGACATAGAGACACAGAGTGGAGTGAGAGAGAGACACAGAGTGGAGGGAGACAGAGAGAGACACAGAGTGGAGGGAGACAGAGTGGAGGGAGACAGAGAGAGACACAGAGTGGAGGGAGACAGAGAGAGACCCGGAGTGGAGGGAAACAGAGAGAGACACGGAGTGGAGGGAGACAGAGAGAGACACAGTGTGGAGGGAGACAGAGAGAGACACAGAGTGGAGGGAGACAGAGAGAGACACAGAGTGGAGGGAGACAGAGAGAGACACAGAGTGGAGGGAGACAGAGAGAGACACAGAGTGGAGGGAGACAGAGAGAGACACAGAGTGGAGGGAGACAGAGAGAGACACAGAGTGGAGGGAGACAGAGAGAGACAGAGTGGAGGGAGACAGAGAGAGACACAGAGTGGAGGGAGACAAAGGGAGACAGAGAGAGACACAGAGTGGAGGGAGACAAAGGGAGACTGAGAGAGACACAGAGTGGAGGGAGACTGAGAGAGACACAGAGTGGAGGGAGACAGAGAGAGACACAGAGTGGAGGGAGACAGAGAGAGACACCGAGTGGAGGGAGACAGAGAGACAGAGTGGAGGGAGACAGAGAGACACAGAGTGGAGGGAGACAGAGAGACACAGAGTGGAGGGAGACAGAGAGGAGAGACAGACAGAGTGGAGGGAGACAGAGAGACACAGAGTGGAGGGAGACAGAGAGACACAGAGTGGAGGGAGACAGAGTGGAGGGAGACAGAGAGAGACACAGAGTGGAGGGAGACAGAGAGAGACCCGGAGTGGAGGGAAACAGAGAGAGACACGGAGTGGAGGGAGACAGAGAGAGACACAGTGTGGAGGGAGACAGAGAGAGACACAGAGTGGAGGGAGACAGAGAGAGACACAGAGTGGAGGGAGACAGAGAGAGACACAGAGTGGAGGGAGACAGAGAGAGACACAGAGTGGAGGGAGACAGAGAGAGACACAGAGTGGAGGGAGACAGAGAGAGACACAGAGTGGAGGGAGGGAGACACAGAGTGGAGAGACAGAGACACAGAGTGGAGGGAGACAGAGAGAGACACAGAGTGGAGGGAGACAGAGAGAGAGACACAGAGTGGAGGAGACAGAGAGAGACACAGAGTGGAGGGAGACAGAGAAAGACACCGAGTGGAGGGAGACAGAGAGACACAGAGTGGAGGGAGACAGAGAGACACAGAGTGGAGGGAGACAGAGAGAGACACAGAGTGGAGGGAGACAGAGAGACACAGAGTGGAGGGAGACAGAGAGGAGGGAGACAGAGAGACGCAGAGTGGAGGGAGACAGAGAGAGACACAGAGAGGGACCCAGAGTGGAGGGAGACAGAGAGAGACACGGAGTGGAGGGAGACAGAGAGAGACACAGAGTGGAGGGAGACAGAGAGAGACACAGAGTGGCGGGAGACAGAGAGACACAGAGTGGCGGGAGTGAGAGAGACACAGAGTGGTGGGAGACAGAGAGACACAGAGTGGAGGGAGACAGAGAGACACAGAGTGGAGGGAGACAGAGAGACACAGAGTGGCGGGAGACAGAGAGAGACACAGAGTGGAGGGAGACACAGAGTGGAGGGAGACAGAGAGACACAGAGTGGCGGGAGACAGAGAGACACAGAGTGGAGTGAGAGAGAGACACAGAGTGGCGGGAGACAGAGAGACAGAGTGGTGGGAGTGAGAGAGAGACACAGAGTGGAGGGAGACAGAGAGAGACACAGAGTGGCGGGAGACAGAGAGAGACACAGAGTGGAGGGAGACAGAGAGAGACACAGAGTGGAGGGAGACAGAGAGAGACACAGAGTGGAGGGAGACAGAGAGAGACACAGAGTGGAGGGAGACAGAGAGAGACACAGAGTGGAGGGAGACAGAGAGAGACACAGAGTGGAGGGAGACAGAGAGAGACACAGAGTGGAGGGAGGAGAGACAGAGTGGAGGGAGACAGAGAGAGACACAGAGTGGAGGGAGACAGAGAGAGACACTGAGTGGAGGGAGACAGAGAGACACAGAGTGGAGGGAGACAGAGAGAGACACAGAGTGGAGGGAGACAGAGAGTGGCGGGAGACAGAGAGACACAGAGTGGAGTGAGAGAGAGACACAGAGTGGCGGGAGACAGAGAGACACAGAGTGGAGTGAGAGAGAGACACAGAGTGGCGGGAGACAGAGAGACACAGAGTGGTGGGAGTGACAGAGAGACACAGAGTGGTGGGAGTGAGAGAGAGACACAGAGTGGAGGGAGACAGAGAGTGGCGGGAGACAGAGAGACACAGAGTGGAGTGAGAGAGAGACACCGAGTGGAGGGAGACAGAGAGACACAGAGTGGAGGGAGACAGAGAGAGACACAGAGTGGAGGGAGACAGAGAGAGACACAGAGTGGAGGGAGACAGAGAGACACAGAGTGGAGGGAGACAGAGAGACACAGAGTGGCGGGAGACAGAGAGAGACACAGAGTGGAGGGAGACACAGAGTGGAGGGAGACAGAGAGACACAGAGTGGCGGGAGACAGAGAGACACAGAGTGGAGGGAGACAGAGAGACACAGAGTGGCGGGAGACAGAGAGACACAGAGTGGCGGGAGACAGAGAGAGACACAGAGTGGAGGGAGACTGAGAGAGACACAGAGTGGAGGGAGACACAGAGTGGAGGGAGACAGAGAGAGACACAGAGTGGGGTGAGACAGAGATAGACAGAGTGGCGGGAGACAGAGAGACACAGAGTGGGGGGAGACAGAGAGACACAGAGTGGGGGGAGACAGAGAGACACAGAGTGGAGGGAGACAGAGAGACACAGAGTGGAGGGAGACAGAGAGACACAGAGTGGGGGGAGACAGAGAGAGACACAGAGTGGCGGGAGACAGAGAGACACAGAGTGGCGGGAGACAGAGAGAGACAGAGTGGAGGGACACAGAGAGACACAGAGTGGCGGGAGACAGAGAGACACAGAGTGGGAGGAGACAGAGAGACACAGAGTGGGGGAGACAGAGAGACACGGAGTGGAGTGGGGGGGAGACAGAGAGACACAGAGTGGTGGGAGTGACAGAGAGACACAGAGTGGAGGGAGACAGAGAGACACAGAGTGGCGGGAGACAGAGAGACAGAGTGGCGGGAGACAGAGAGAGACAGAGTGGCGGGAGACAGAGAGACAGAGTGGCGGGAGACAGAGAGAGACAGAGTGGAGTGACACAGAGTGGAGAGAGAGACACAGAGTGGCGGGAGACAGAGAGTGGTGGGGAGACAGAGAGACACAGAGTGGAGTGAGAGAGAGACACAGAGTGGCGGGAGACAGAGAGACACAGAGTGGAGTGAGAGAGAGACACAGAGTGGCGGGAGACAGAGAGACACAGAGTGGTGGGAGTGAGAGAGAGACACAGAGTGGAGGGAGACAGAGAGAGACACAGAGTGGAGGGAGACAGAGAGAGACAAAGAGTGGCGGGAGACAGAGAGACAGAGAGACACAGAGTGGCGGGAGTCAGAGAGACACAGAGTGGAGGGAGACAGAGAGACACAGAGTGGCGGGAGACAGAGAGACACAGAGTGGCGGGAGACAGAGAGACACAGAGTGGAGGGAGACAGAGAGACACAGAGTGGAGGGAGACAGAGAGACACAGAGTGGAGGGAGACAGAGAGACACAGAGTGGCGGGAGACAGAGAGACACAGAGTGGAGGGAGACAGAGAGACACAGAGTGGGGGGAGACAGAGAGACACAGAGTGGTGGGAGTGACAGAGAGACACAGAGTGGAGGGAGACAGAGAGACACAGAGTGGAGGGAGACAGAGAGACACAGAGTGGCGGGAGACAGAGAGAGACAGAGTGGAGGGAGACAGAGAGACACAGAGTGGAGGGAGACAGAGAGAGACACAGAGTGGGGGGAGACAGAGAGACACAGAGTGGAGGGAGACAGAGAGACACAGAGTGGAGGGAGACAGAGAGACACAGAGTGGAGGGAGACAGAGTGGAGGGAGACAGAGAGACACAGAGTGGAGGGAGACAGAGAGACACAGAGTGGAGGGAGACAGAGAGACACAGAGTGGCGGGAGACAGAGAGACACAGAGTGGAGTGAGAGAGAGACACATAGTGGCGGGAGACAGAGAGACACAGAGTGGAGGGAGACAGAGAGAGACACAGAGTGGGGGGAGACAGAGAGACACAGAGTGGTGGGAGTGACAGAGAGACACAGAGTGGTGGGAGTGACAGAGAGACACAGAGTGGCGGGAGACAGAGAGAGACACAGAGTGGCGGGAGACAGAGAGACACAGAGTGGCGGGAGACAGAGAGACACAGAGTGGAGGGAGACAGAGAGAGACAGAGTGGAGGGAGACAGAGAGACACAGAGTGGAGGGAGACAGAGAGACAGAGTGGAGGGAGACAGAGAGACACAGAGTGGAGGGAGACAGAGAGACACAGAGTGGCGGGAGACAGAGAGACACAGAGTGGAGTGAGAGAGAGACACATAGTGGCGGGAGACAGAGAGAGACACAGAGTGGAGGGAGTGAGAGAGAGACACAGAGTGGAGGGAGTGAGAGAGAGACACAGAGTGGAGGGAGTGAGAGAGAGACACAGAGTGGCGGGAGACAGAGAGAGACACAGAGTGGAGGGAGACAGAGAGACACAGAGTGGAGGGAGACAGAGAGACACAGAGTGGAGGGAGACAGAGAGACACAGAGTGGCGGGAGACAGAGAGAGACACAGAGTGGCGGGAGACAGAGAGACACAGAGTGGGGGAGACAGAGAGAGACAGAGTGGAGGAGACACAGAGAGACACAGAGTGGGAGGAGACAGAGAGACACAGAGTGGGGGAGACAGAGAGACACAGAGTGGGGGAGACAGAGAGACACAGAGTGGTGGGGGAGACAGAGAGACACAGAGTGGTGGGGAGACAGAGAGACACAGAGTGGAGGGAGACAGAGAGACACAGAGTGGCGGGAGACAGAGAGACAGAGTGGCGGGAGACAGAGAGAGACAGAGTGGCGGGAGACAGAGAGAGACAGAGTGGTGGGGAGACAGAGAGAGACAGAGTGGAGTGGCGGGAGACAGAGAGACACAGAGTGGAGGGAGACACAGAGTGGCGGGAGACAGAGAGACACAGAGTGGAGTGAGAGAGAGACACAGAGTGGCGGGAGACAGAGAGACACAGAGTGGAGGAGAGAGAGACACAGAGTGGAGGGAGACAGAGAGACACAGAGTGGTGGGAGTGAGAGAGAGACACAGAGTGGAGGGAGACAGAGAGACACAGAGTGGAGGGAGACAGAGAGAGACACAGAGTGGCGGGAGACAGAGAGACAGAGACACAGAGTGGAGGGAGACAGAGAGACACAGAGTGGAGACAGGAGACAGAGTGGGGGAGAGAGACACAGAGTGGAGGGAGACAGAGAGACACAGAGTGGCGGGAGACAGAGAGACACAGAGTGGAGGGAGACAGAGAGACACAGAGAGACACAGAGTGGAGACAGGAGACAGAGAGACACAGAGTGGAGGGAGACAGAGAGACACAGAGTGACACAGAGTGGGGAGACAGAGAGACACAGAGTGGAGGGAGACAGAGAGACACAGAGTGGAGGGAGACAGAGAGACACAGAGTGGAGGGAGACAGAGAGACACAGAGTGGAGAGGAGACAGAGAGACAGAGTGGAGGGAGACAGAGAGGAGGGAGACAGAGAGACACAGAGTGGAGGGAGACAGAGAGACACAGAGTGGGGGAGACAGAGAGACACAGAGTGGGGGGAGAGAGACACAGAGTGGGGGAGACAGAGAGACACAGAGTGGAGGGAGACAGAGAGACACAGAGTGGAGGGAGACAGTGGTGGGAGAGAGACACAGAGTGGTGGGAGACAGAGAGACAGAGTGGAGGGAGACAGAGAGACACAGAGTGGCGGGAGACAGAGAGACAGAGACAGAGACACAGAGTGGAGGGGAGACAGAGAGACACAGAGTGGGAGACAGAGAGACAGTGGAGAGACAGAGAGTGGAGGGAGACAGGAGACACAGAGAGACAGAGAGACACAGAGTGGAGGGAGACAGAGAGACACAGAGTGGAGGGAGACAGAGAGACACAGAGTGGAGGGAGACAGAGAGACACAGAGTGGTGGGAGACAGAGAGACACAGAGTGGAGGGAGACAGAGAGACACAGAGTGGGGGAGACAGAGAGACACAGAGTGGTGGGAGACAGAGAGACACAGAGTGGAGGGAGACAGAGAGACACAGAGTGGAGGGAGACAGAGAGACACAGAGTGGAGGGAGACAGAGAGACACAGAGTGGAGGGAGACAGAGAGACACAGAGTGGAGGGAGACAGAGAGACACAGAGTGGAGGAAGACAGAGTGGAGGGAGACAGAGAGACACAGAGTGGAGGGAGACAGAGAGAGACAGAGTGGAGGGAGAGAGACACAGAGTGGAGGGAGACAGACACAGAGTGGAGGGAGACAGAGAGAGTGGAGGGAGACAGAGAGACACAGAGTGGAGGGAGACAGAGGGAGACAGAGAGACACAGAGTGGAGGGAGACAGAGAGACACAGAGTGGAGGGAGACAGAGAGACACAGAGTGGCGGGAGAGAGAGAGACACAGAGTGGAGGGAGACAGAGAGACACAGAGTGGAGGGAGACAGAGAGAGACACAGAGTGGGGGAGACAGAGAGACACAGAGTGGGGGGAGACAGAGAGACACAGAGTGGTGGGAGTGACAGAGAGACACAGAGTGGCGGGAGACAGAGAGAGACACAGAGTGAGACACAGAGTGGCGGAGACAGAGAGACACAGAGTGGCGGGAGACAGAGAGACACAGAGTGGAGGGAGACAGAGAGAGACAGAGTGGAGGGAGACAGAGAGACACAGAGTGGAGGGAGACAGAGAGACAGAGTGGAGGGAGACAGAGAGACACAGAGTGGAGGGAGACAGAGAGACACAGAGACACAGAGTGGAGGGAGACAGAGAGACACAGAGTGGAGTGAGAGAGAGACACAGTGGAGTGGAGGAGACAGAGAGAGAGACACAGAGTGGAGGGAGACAGAGAGAGACACAGAGTGGAGGACACAGAGTGGAGGGAGTGAGAGAGAGACACAGAGTGGAGGGAGTGAGAGAGAGACACAGAGTGGCGGGAGACAGAGAGAGACACAGAGTGGAGGGAGACAGAGAGACACAGAGTGGAGGGAGACAGAGAGAGACACAGAGTGGAGGGAGACAGAGAGACACAGAGTGGGGGGAGACAGAGAGAGACACAGAGTGGCGGGAGACAGAGAGACACAGAGTGGCGGGAGACAGAGAGAGACAGAGTGGAGGGACACAGAGAGACACAGAGTGGCGGGAGACAGAGAGACACAGAGTGGGAGGAGACAGAGAGACACAGAGTGGGGGGAGACAGAGAGACACGGAGTGGGGGGAGACAGAGAGACACAGAGTGGTGGGAGTGACAGAGAGACACAGAGTGGAGGGAGACAGAGAGACACAGAGTGGCGGGAGACAGAGAGACAGAGTGGCGGGAGACAGAGAGAGACAGAGTGGCGGGAGACAGAGAGACAGAGTGGCGGGAGACAGAGAGAGACAGAGTGGAGTGAGAGAGAGACACAGAGTGGAGGGAGACAGAGAGTGGCGGGAGACAGAGAGACACAGAGTGGAGTGAGAGAGAGACACAGAGTGGCGGGAGACAGAGAGACACAGAGTGGAGTGAGAGAGAGACACAGAGTGGCGGGAGACAGAGAGACACAGAGTGGTGGGAGTGAGAGAGAGACACAGAGTGGAGGGAGACAGAGAGAGACACAGAGTGGAGGGAGACAGAGAGAGACAAAGAGTGGCGGGAGACAGAGAGACAGAGAGACACAGAGTGGCGGGAGTCAGAGAGACACAGAGTGGAGGGAGACAGAGAGACACAGAGTGGCGGGAGACAGAGAGACACAGAGTTGTTGAGGAAGTCCCCTGTCTTACACTCTGTTGAGGAAGTCCCCTGTCTTACACTCTGTTGAGGAAGTCACCTGTCTTACACTCTGTTGAGGAAGTCCCCTGTCTTACACTCTTTTGAGGAAGTCACCTGTCTTACACTCTGTTGAGGAAGTCCCCTGTCTTACACTCTGTTGAGGAAGTCCCCTGTCTTACACTCTGTTGAGGAAGTCACCTGTCTTACACTCTGTTGAGGAAGTCCCCTGTCTTACACTCTTTTGAGGAAGTCACCTGTCTTACACTCTGTTGAGGAAGTCCCCTGTCTTACACTCTGTTGAGGAAGTCCCCTGTCTTACACTCTGTTGAGGAAGTCACCTGTCTTACACTCTGTTGAGGAAGTCACCTGTCTTACACTCTGTTGAGGAAGTCACCTGTCTTACACTCTGTTGAGGACGTCACCTGTCTTACACTCTGTTGAGGAAGTCACCTGTCTTACACTCTGTTGAGGAAGTTTCCCAGCGGAGTTTCCCTAAACTCGGTCCTTGGGACCCAAGGGGGGCACGTTTTGGTTTTTGGCCGAGCGCTACACAAGAGATTCAAATAATAAACTAATCAGAGCTAGGGAAAAAACCTGAACTGGCACCCCTTGTGGTCCCAAGGACTGAGTTTGGGAAACGCTGCTGTACAGTGCCCTATCTACACTGGCTTGTGTGTTTCTACTCTACCCAGAGCTGAAACTCACAGACTGGCTGGCTGGAGGTGTGCTGGAGAGACCCTCTCTCACCCAGTCACCTACCAATCACCTACTTTGGATCCCTCAGTCACTCCGTCTCTTTGACTCACATGGTCACTCTCCCTCTCACAGCGTAGACTTTTACTCCAAATCCCCTTAAACCACTGTCCTCTGTGTGTGTGCTTGTAAACCATTATATTAAGCCTCTGTGAGTGAAGGGGGCAGAAGGTGTGTGTGTGCGTGTGTGCGTGTGCGTGTGTGTGTGTGCGTGTGTGTGCGTGTGTGTTTAGGCTACAATAGAGAACAAGTTAAGAGCTGAAGTGTAAATGTATGAACATCTCTTCCTGTGTAATCCATTAGCTCATCATCTCTCTGTATCCTGCCCAGTTCTGCTCTACTTTGCTCTGGCCTGGTCACCTCGCCTGGCTGGCTGGCTGCCTGCCTGTGCTGTGTGTGCTCCAAATGGCACCTTATTCCCTATATGGTGCACTACCTTCGACCCGAGACCTATGGGCACTGATGAAAAGTAGTGCGCTATACAGGGAATTGGGTTCCATTTGGGACTCAGCCTGCCCAGATGTTTTTTCTAGGCCGATCAAATGTTTATGACTAGGATTGTGTGAGGAGAGACAAGAAATCGTGACGATATCTCTGGTTATTGTGTGGGAAGGGCTTTCTCCTCATTTAAGACCCATTATCGTCTGTGAACCGAGATGCATTAAGAGGAGAGGGAGAAGGAGAGAAGGAGAGAGAGAGGTAGAAAGAGAAAGAGAGGGATAGATAGAGAGAAAGACAGGGGAAAAAAATAATGTTGAATGTATCTCTCTCTGAGCGGAGATGAGTTTAGATGGCTGCTCTCCATCAATTTGTCCCGAATGGCATCTTATTACCTATGTAGTGCACTACTTTGGACCAGGGCTCATATACTGTACAGTAGGGCTCTGGTTAAAACAAGAAGTGCACTTTGTAGGGAATAGGGTGCCATTTGGAATTGTGCCAGAGAGTGTTTTCTCTCAGTAAGAGGAACAGACAGAATAGAAGTATACCGACTCTGTTTACTGCTAACTAAGTTAAGACTGTAGCTCTCAGGGCTGTGCTGTTTAATGTCAGACCCCTGCCGACACAGCAGGACACAGATAGGAGTCACTCACAACCAAGCAGAGACACACATTGCGGGGACTGGAGCTGGTGGGCTGATGCTTTGGGACCACTGTCTTTCCTCAAAATGTGACGACGGAGCAGTGTAGAAATAGCACAGCACGCGACGGCTCAGCACAGCATGACTTGGTCTGACACAGCACGCATGTTTAAAGTGTGTCATGCGGTCTGAACTGTCTCAGGCAGCGATGTGTTTTACAGGATGTGGACATGGGGCTTCAGAGTGGCTTAATGGAGGTTTGTCTGCAGCCTAGTTCTGCTGCAGGAGGGACTCTCTCTGCCTTTACCCTCCCTTCACCCATCACCCATCTGTGAGCACAGAGACTAACAAGTTTGAGTAAATACAACAACACTGTTTAATCTCACTCCAGACAGACAGGGAAGCATACCACTGTGCATGGCCTTAAAAGGAGAGTGCGAGTAAGAGAGAGAGGGAAGGAGGAGGAGGAGAGAGAAGAGGAAGGGGCTTCTGTGCTGGATGTACAGCTCTACCCTCCCCATCTCTCGCTCTGTCTCTCTCTCTCTCTCTCTCTCTTTCTCTCTCTCTCTCTCTCTCTCTCTCTATTTCTCTCGCTTGAAGTGCTTTGATTTCCTCTAACATCCCATAAAAGCTGCTCTGTTTTTAGCTACCAGTGACCCAGCGTGGGTGTGTGTGGCCTGCTGCTGAGGTGAAACAACGCATGCCTCTCTCTGTTAAATACAGTCCATACATCTACTGTCAGGCAGCAGGTCCCCAGAGAACAGCCATACATC
Source organism: Oncorhynchus nerka (assembly GCF_034236695.1). Classification (NCBI taxonomy): domain Eukaryota; kingdom Metazoa; phylum Chordata; class Actinopteri; order Salmoniformes; family Salmonidae; genus Oncorhynchus; species Oncorhynchus nerka. The sequence goes on along the minus strand of NC_088419.1, from coordinate 82,796,352 downwards.
TACTGTCAGGCAGCAGGTCCCCAGAGAACAGCCATACATCTACTGTCAGGCAGCAGTTCCCCAGAGACCAGCCATACATCTACTGTCAGGCAGCAGTTCCCCAGAGAACAGCCATACATCTACTGTCAGGCAGCAGTTCCCCAGAGACCAGCCATACATCTACTGTCAGGCAGCAGTTCCCCAGAGACCAGCCATACATCTACTGTCAGGCAGCAGTTCCCCAGAGACCAGCCATACATATACTGTCAGGCAGCAGTTCCCCAGAGACCAGCCATACATCTACTGTCAGGCAGCAGTTCCCCAGAGACCAGCCATACATCTACTGTCAGGCAGCAGTTCCCCAGAGACCAGCCATACATCTACTGTCAGGCAGCAGTTCCCCAGAGAACAGCCATACATCTACTGTCAGGCAGCAGTTCCCCAGAGACCAGCCATACATCTACTGTCAGGCAGCAGTTCCCCAGAGACCAGCCATACATCTACTGTCAGGCAGCAGTTCCCCAGAGACCAGCCATTCATCTACTGTCAGGCAGCAGTTCCCCAGAGAACAGCCATACATCTACTGTCAGGCAGCAGTTCCCCAGAGACCAGCCATACATCTACTGTCAGGCAGCAGTTCCCCAGAGACCAGCCATACATCTACTGTCAGGCAGCAGTTCCCCAGAGACCAGCCATACATCTACTGTCAGGCATCAGTTCCCCAGAGACCAGCCATACATCTACTGTCAGGCAGCAGTTCCCCAGAGACCAGCCATACATCTACTGTCAGGCAGCAGTTCCCCAGAGACCAGCCATACATCTACTGTCAGGCAGCAGTTCCCCAGAGACCAGCCATACATCTACTGTCAGGCAGCAGTTCCCCAGAGACCAGCCATACATCTACTGTCAGGCAGCAGTTCCCCAGAGACCAGCCATACATCTACTGTCAGGCAGCAGTTCCCCAGAGAACAGCCATACATCTACTGTCAGGCAGCAGTTCCCCAGAGAACAGCCATACATCTACTGTCAGGCAGCAGTTCCCCAGAGACCAGCCATACATCTACTGTCAGGCAGCAGTTCCCCAGAGACCAGCCATACATCTACTGTCAGGCAGCAGTTCCCCAGAGACCAGCCATACATCTACTGTCAGGCAGCAGTTCCCCAGAGACCAGCCATACATCTACTGTCAGGCAGCAGTTCCCCAGAGAACAGCCATACATCTACTGTCAGGCAGCAGTTCCCCAGAGACCAGCCATACATCTACTGTCAGGCAGCAGTTCCCCAGAGAACAGCCATACATCTACTGTCAGGCAGCAGTTCCCCAGAGACCAGCCACAAATCTTCTGTCAGGCAGCAGTTCCCCAGAGAGCAGCCACAAATCTTCTGTCAGGCAGCAGTTCCCCAGAGACCAGCCACAAATCTTCAGGCAGCAGGCAGGCACCACTACCTCCACGGTTCAAATGGAGGTATACTATAAGCTATATAGTCTTGCCCTTCAATGAACACAGAGGTTACAGTATGCATGTCGGTATCTCTTGGCTCAAATCTCAAAGAGAGATTGACTGCACTAATTCTTGTTTTTGTGAGAAATATGAATGTGTTGAAAATTCCACATTTTCTGTATAATCAACTTACATATAGCTCTGACAGTACTTACTTACCCCACCAAACATGCCACCAGGGTCTCCAGGTCAAGAACAAATTCAAGAAAATATACAGTTGGGACCAAAAGTTTTGAGAATGACACAATATACATTTTCACAAAGTCTGCTGTATGATGGCAATTTGCAAACACTCCAGAATGTTATGAAGAGTGATCAGATGAATTGCAATTAATTGCGAAGTCCCTATTTGCCATGCAAATGAACTGAATCCCCCAAAAACATTTCCACTTCATTTCAGCCCTGCCACAAAAGGACCAGCTTACATCATGTCAGTGATTCTCTCGTTAACCTGTCTAGGACTGGGGTTCCCTCGCCAACAGCCAATGAAATTGCAGGACGCCAAATACAAATCAATAGAAATCTCATAAATCAAATTTCTCAAACAGATAAAATTCCTGTCAATCCAGCCACAGTGTCTGATTTCAAAAATGCTTTACAGGGAAAGCTCCACAAACGATTATGTTAGGTCTCCACCAAGCCACAAAAAAACCCAGCCATTTTTCCAGCCAAAGAGAGGAGTCACAAAAAGCACAAATAGAGATAAAATGAATCACTAACCTCTGATGATCGTCATCAGATGACACTCATAGGACATCATGTCAACCAATACATGTATGTCTTGTTCGATAAAGTGCATATTTATATCAAATAATCTCATTTTACATTGGCGCGTTACATTCGGTAGTTCTAAAACATGCAGTGATTGTGCAGAGAGCCACATGAATTCACAGAAATACTCATTATAAATGTTGATGAAAATTCAAGTGTTATGCATGGAACTTTACATACACTTCTCCTTAATGCAACCGCTGTGTCAGATTTCAAAAAGACTTTACGGAAAAAGCATAATCTGAGAACTGCATTCAGAGCCCAAACCAGCCAAAAGATATATCTGCCATGTGGCGCAGTCAACATTAGTCAAAAATAGCATTATAAATATTCACTTACCTTGATGATCTTCATCAGAATGCACTCCCAGGAATCGCAGTTCCACAATAAATGTTTGTTTTGTTCGATAATGTCCATAATTTATGTCCAAATAGCTTCAGGTCCAGTCGGACGAAAAGTTTAAAAAGTTGTATTACAGGTCGAAGAAACTTGCCAAACTAAGTATAAAATCAATCTTTAGGATGTTTTTATCATAAATGTTCAATAATGTTCCAACCGGAGAATTCCATTGTCTGTAGAAAAGCAATGCAACGAGAGATACCTCTCATGTGAACCCGTGCTACGGTCCGGTCGTCAGTTAGGCAGGTTACCTTCGCTTTCTTGGGAACAGGGAGTATGCTGGTCTGCTTGAAACATGTAGGTGTTACAGACTCGGTCAGGGAGAGTTTGAAAATGTCAGTGAAAGGGCCTCCCGAGTGGCGCAGTGGTCTAAGGCTAGAGGCATCACTACAGACTCGGGTTCAATCCCAGGCTGTGTCGCAGCCGGCCGTGACCAGGAGACCGTTGAGGCAGTGTACAATTGACCCAGCGTCGCCTGGGTCAGGGGAGGACTTCCCAGGATGTCCTTGTCCCATCGCGCACTAGCGATTCCTTTTGGTGGGCCGGGCGCATGTCCTCTGACACATTGGTGAGGCTGGCTTCCGGGTTAAGCGAGCAGTGTGTCAAGAAGCAGGGTTGTGTTTCGGAGGATGCATGGATCTCGACCTTCACCTCTCCCGAGTCTGTACGGGAGTTGCAGTGATGGGACAAGACTGTAACTACCAATTGGATATCATGAAATTGGGGAGAAAATAAAATGTCAGTGAAGACACTTACCAGTTGGTCCGTGCATGCTCTGCGTACACGTCCTGGTAATCCGTCTGGCCCCGCGCGTGGCCTTGTGAATATTGACCTGTTCCAAGGTCTTGCTCACATCGGCTAAGGAAAGCGTGATCACACAGTCGTCCGGAACAGCTGATGCTCTCATGCATGCTTCAGTGTTGCTTGCCTCGTAGTGAGCACAAAAAGCATTTAGCCCATCTGGTAGGATGTCTCAAGTTTTAAGGGAGAGCGCAATTGGCATGCTGACTGCAGGAATATTCACCAGAGCTGTTTCTAGAAATGTTAATTTCTCTACCATAAGCCGCCTCCAACATCATTTTAGAGAATACGGCAGTACATCCAACCGGCATCACAACCGCAGACCACGTGTAACCACGCCAGCCCAGGACCTCCACATCCAGCTTCATCACCTGCGGGATTGTTTGAAACCAGTCACCCAGACAGCTGATGAAACTGATGGTTTGCACAACTGAAGAATTTCTGCACGAACTGTCAGTAACCATCTCTGGAAAGCTCATCTGCGTGATCGTCGTGCTCACCAGGTTCTTGAGCTGACTGCAGTTCGGTGTTGTAACCAACTTCAGTGGGCAAATGCTCACCTTTGATGACCACTGATATGCTGGAGAAGTGTGCTCTTCACAGATGAATCCCGACATACGGCTGGTGCGTAATGGTGCCGGTGAGGTTAGGGTATGGGCATGCATAAACTTTGGACAACTAACACAAATGCATTTAATCAATGGCCATTTGAATGCAGAGATACCATACCTGAGATCCCGAGGCCCATTGTCTTGCCATTCTTCCGCCACCTCATACAGTTGAAGCCAGAAGTTTACATACACTTAGGTTGGAGTCATAAAAACTCCACAAATTTCTTGTTAACAAACTACAGTATTGGCAAGTCGGTTAGGACATCTACCTTGTGCACGACACAAGTAAGTTTTCCAATAATTGCTTACAGATAGATTATTTCACTTATAATTCACTGTATCACAATTTCAGTGGGTCAGAAGTTTACACTAAGTTGACTGTGCCTTTAAACAGCTTGGAAAAATCCAGAAAATGATGTCATGGCCTTAGAAGCTTCTGTAGGGTAATTGGCATAATTTGTGTCAATTGTGGATAACTACAAATACCTGGGTGTCTGGTTTGACTGTAAACTCTCCTGCCGGGCTCACATTAAGCATATCCAATCCTATTTCGCAACAAAGCATCCTTCACTCATGCTGCCAAACATACCCTCGTAAAACTGACCATCCTACTGATCCTCGACTTCGGCGATGTCATTTATAAAATAGCCTCCATCACTCCTCTCAACAAATTGGATGCAGTCTATCACAATGCCATCTGTTTTGTCACCAAAGCCCCATATACTACCCACGCAACCTGTACGCCCTCGTTGGCTGGCCCTCGCTTCATACTCGTCGCCAAACCCACTGGCTCCAGGTCATCTACAAGTCTCTGCTAGGTAAAGCCCCGCCTTATCTCAGCTCGGTCACTATAGCAGCACCCACTCGTAGCACTAGCTCCAGCAGGTATATCTCACTGGTCACCCCCAAAACCAATTCCTCCTTTGGCCGCCTTTCTTTCCAATTCTCTGCTGCCAATGACTGGAACGAACTGCAAACATCACTGAAGCTGGAGACTCATATCTCCCTCACTAGTTTTAAGCACCAGCTGTCAAAGCAGCTCACAGATCACTGCACCTGTACATAGCCCATCTGTAAACAGCCCACCCAACTACCTCATCCTCATACTGTATTTATTTATTTATCTTGCTCCTTTGCACCCCAGTATCTCTACTTGCACATTCATCTTCTGCACATCTACCATTCCAGTGTTTAATTGCTATATTGTAATTACTTCGCCACCATGGCCTATTTATTGCCTTAACTCCCTTATTTTACCTAATTTGCACTCACTGTATATAGACTTTTTTTTCTTCTACTGTATGTGTGTAACTCCATGTTGTTGTATGTGTCAAACTGCTCTGCTTTATCTTGGCCAGGTCGCAGTTGCAAATGAGAACTTGTTCTCAACTAGCCTTTTTTATTTTATTTTACCTTTATTTAGCCTACCTGGTTAAATAAAGGTGAAATAAATAAAATAAAAAATACAAAAATTGGAGGTGTACCTGTGGATATATTTCAAGGCCTACCTTCAAACTCAGTGCCTCTTTGCTTGACATCATGGGAAAGTCAAAAGAAATCAGCCAAGACCTCAGAATAAAAATTGTAGACCTCCACAAGTCTGGTTCATCCTTGGGAGCAATTTCCAAATGCCTGAAGGTACCAAGTTCATCTGTACAAACAATAGTACGCAAGTATAAACACCATGGGACCACATAGCCGTCATACCGCTCAGGAAGGAGACGCGTTCTGTCTCCTAGAGATGAACGTACTTTGGTGCGAAAAGTGCAAATCAATCCCAGAACAACAGCAAAGGACCTTGTGAAGATTCTGGAGGAAACAGGTACAAAAGTCCTGTATCGACATAACCTGAAAGGCCGCTCAGCAAGGAAGAAGCCACTGATCCAAAACCGCCATAAAAAAGTCAGACTATAGTTCTCTCTACTATTATTCTGACATTTCACATTCTTAAAATAAAGTGGTGATCTGACCCAAGACAGGTAATTTTTTACTAGGATTAAGTGTCAGGAATTGTGAAAACTGAGTTTAAATGTATTTGGCTAAGGTGTATGTAATCTTCCGACTTCAACTGTATTTCAGCATAATAATGCACAGCCCTATGTGGAAAGAATCTGTACACAATTTCTGTAAGCTGAAAACTCTCTCAGTTCATCCATGGCCTGCTTACTCACCAGACATGTCACCCATTGAGCATGTTTGGGATGCTCTGGATCGACATGTACAACAGCGATTTCCAGTTCCAATATCCAGTAACTTCACTCAGCCATTGAAGAGGAGTGGGACAACATTCTATAGCCACAATAAACAGCCTGATCAACTCTATGAGAAGGAGATGTGTTGCTCTGCATGAGGTAGGGTAATTGGTGGTCACACCAGATACTGACTGGTTTTCTGAAGCACACCCATAATTCTTTTTTAAGGTATCGGTGACCAGAATATGCATATCTGTATTCCCAGTCATGTGTCTATAGATTAGGGCCTAATGAATTTATTTAAATTGACTGATTTCATTATATGAACTGTAACTCAGTAAAATCTTTGAAGTTGTAGCATGTTGCATTTATATTTTTGTTCAGTGTATATAAAAAAAACTACAACTAAAGACAGATGAATTTACAGACACAAAAAAACAATGTAACTAAAGAATAATAATGTGTGTGTGTGTGTGTTAGTGTATGTAAGTGTGTGTGTGCGCATCTATCAGTTACACATACATGTCAATACATACACACAACAAGTAAGTCACATGTCAGTACATACACACAACAAGTAAGTCACATGTCAGTACATGCACACAACAAGTAAGTCACATGTCAGTACATACACACAACCAGTAGGACACATGTCAGTACATACACACAACCAGTAGGTCACATGTCAGTACATACACACAACAAGTAGGTCACATGTCAGTACATACACACAACCAGTAGATCACATGTCAGTACATAAACACAACCAGTAGGTCACATGTCAGTACATACACACAACCAGTAGGTCACATGTCAGTACATAAACACAACAAGTAGGTCACATGTCAGTACATACACACAACAAGTAAGTCACATGTCAGTACATACACACAACAAGTAAGTCACATGTCAGTACATACACACAACAAGTAGGTCACATGTCAGTACATACACACAACAAGTAGGTCACATGTCAGTACATACACACAACAAGTAAGTCACATCTCAGTACATACACACAACAAGTAAGTCACATGTCAGTACATACACACAACAAGTAGGTCACATGTCAGTACATACACACAACAAGTAAGTCACATGTCAGTACATACACACAACAAGTAGGTCACATGTCAGTACATACACACAACCAGTAGATCACATGTCAGTACATAAACACAACCAGTAGGTCACATGTCAGTACATACACACAACCAGTAGGTCACATGTCAGTACATAAACACAACAAGTAGGTCACATGTCAGTACATACACACAACAAGTAAGTCACATGTCAGTACATACACACAACAAGTAAGTCACATGTCAGTACATACACACAACAAGTAGGTCACATGTCAGTACATACACACAACAAGTAAGTCACATGTCAGTACATAAACACAACAAGTAGGTCACATGTCAGTACATACACACAACAAGTAGGTCACATGTCAGTACATACACACAACAAGTAAGTCACATGTCAGTACATACACACAACAAGTAAGTCACATGTCAGTACATACACACAACAAGTAGGTCACATGTCAGTACATACACACAACAAGTAAGTCACATGTCAGTACATACACACAACAAGTAGGTCACATGTCAGTACATACACACAACCAGTAGGTCACATGTCAGTACATAAACACAACCAGTAGGTCACATGTCAGTACATACACACAACCAGTAGGTCACATGTCAGTACATACACACAACAAGTAAGTCACATGTCAGTACATACACACAACAAGTAAGTCACATGTCAGTACATACACACAACAAGTAGGTCACATGTCAGTACATACACACAACAAGTAAGTCACATGTCAGTACATAAACACAACAAGTAGGTCACATGTCAGTACATACACACAACAAGTAGGTCACATGTCAGTACATACACACAACAAGTAAGTCACATGTCAGTACATACACACAACAAGTAGGTCACATGTCAGTACATACACACAACAAGTAAGTCACATGTCAGTACATACACACAACAAGTAGGTCACATGTCAGTACATACACACAACCAGTAGGTCACATGTCAGTACATAAACAACCAGTAGGTCACATGTCAGTACATACACACAACCAGTAGGTCACATGTCAGTACATACACACAACAAGTAAGTCACATGTCAGTACATACACACAACAAGTAGGTCACATGTCAGTACATACACACAACAAGTAGGTCACATGTCAGTACATAAACACAACCAGTAAGTCACATGTCAGTACATAAACACAACGAGTAAGTCACATGTCAGTACATACACACAACAAGTAGGTCACATGTCAGTACATACACACAAGTAAGTCACATGTCAGTACATACACACAACAAGTAGGTCACATGTCAGTACATACACACAAGTAAGTCACATGTCAGTACATAAACACAACAAGTAGGTCACATGTCAGTACATACACACAACAAGTAGGTCACATGTCAGTACATACACACAACCAGTAGATCACATGTCAGTACATAAACACAACCAGTAGGTCACATGTCAGTACATACACACAACCAGTAGGTCACATGTCAGTACATAAACACAACAAGTAGGTCACATGTCAGTACATACACACAACAAGTAAGTCACATGTCAGTACATACACACAACAAGTAAGTCACATGTCAGTACATACACACAACAAGTAGGTCACATGTCAGTACATACACACAACAAGTAGGTCACATGTCAGTACATACACACAACAAGTAAGTCACATCTCAGTACATACACACAACAAGTAAGTCACATGTCAGTACATACACACAACAAGTAGGTCACATGTCAGTACATACACACAACAAGTAAGTCACATGTCAGTACATACACACAACAAGTAGGTCACATGTCAGTACATACACACAACCAGTAGATCACATGTCAGTACATAAACACAACCAGTAGGTCACATGTCAGTACATACACACAACCAGTAGGTCACATGTCAGTACATAAACACAACAAGTAGGTCACATGTCAGTACATACACACAACAAGTAAGTCACATGTCAGTACATACACACAACAAGTAAGTCACATGTCAGTACATACACACAACAAGTAGGTCACATGTCAGTACATACACACAACAAGTAAGTCACATGTCAGTACATAAACACAACAAGTAGGTCACATGTCAGTACATACACACAACAAGTAGGTCACATGTCAGTACATACACACAACAAGTAAGTCACATGTCAGTACATACACACAACAAGTAAGTCACATGTCAGTACATACACACAACAAGTAGGTCACATGTCAGTACATACACACAACAAGTAAGTCACATGTCAGTACATACACACAACAAGTAGGTCACATGTCAGTACATACACACAACCAGTAGGTCACATGTCAGTACATAAACACAACCAGTAGGTCACATGTCAGTACATACACACAACCAGTAGGTCACATGTCAGTACATACACACAACAAGTAAGTCACATGTCAGTACATACACACAACAAGTAAGTCACATGTCAGTACATACACACAACAAGTAGGTCACATGTCAGTACATACACACAACAAGTAAGTCACATGTCAGTACATAAACACAACAAGTAGGTCACATGTCAGTACATACACACAACAAGTAGGTCACATGTCAGTACATACACACAACAAGTAAGTCACATGTCAGTACATACACACAACAAGTAAGTCACATGTCAGTACATACACACAACAAGTAGGTCACATGTCAGTACATACACACAACAAGTAAGTCACATGTCAGTACATACACACAACAAGTAGGTCACATGTCAGTACATACACACAACCAGTAGGTCACATGTCAGTACATAAACAACCAGTAGGTCACATGTCAGTACATACACACAACCAGTAGGTCACATGTCAGTACATACACACAACAAGTAAGTCACATGTCAGTACATACACACAACAAGTAGGTCACATGTCAGTACATACACACAACAAGTAGGTCACATGTCAGTACATAAACACAACCAGTAAGTCACATGTCAGTACATAAACACAACGAGTAAGTCACATGTCAGTACATACACACAACAAGTAGGTCACATGTCAGTACATACACACAAGTAAGTCACATGTCAGTACATAAACACAACAAGTAAGTCACATGTCAGTACATACACACAACAAGTAGGTCACATGTCAGTACATACACACAACAAGTAAGTCACATGTCAGTACATACACACAACCAGTAAGTCACATCTCAGTACATACACACAACAAGTAGGTCACATGTCAGTACATACACACAACCAGTAGGTCACATGTCAGTACATACACACAACCAGTAGGTCACATGTCAGTACATACACACAACCAGTAAGTCACATGCCAGTTCATACACACAACCAGTAAGTCACATGTCAGTACATACACACAAGTAGGTCACATGTCAGTACATACACACAACAAGTAAGCCAAAATATCAATGTTTTGTTCCCCGAGCCACTTAGTTATCACTTTTGCGTTATGGCAAGGTGCTCCATCATGCTGGAAAAGTCATTGTTCGTTACCAAACTGTTCCTGGATGGTTGGGAGAAGCTGCTCTCGGAGGATGTGTTGGTACCATTCTTTATTCATGGTGTTCTTAGACAAAATTGTGAGTGAGCCCACTCCCTTGGCTGAGAAGCAACCCCACACATGAATGGTCTCAGGATGCTTTACTGTTGGCATGACACAGGACTGATGGTAAGCGCCCACCTTGTCTTCTCCGGACAAGATTTTTTCCAGATGCCCCAAACAATCAGAAAGGGGATTAATCAGAGAAAATCCCTGTACCTTTTGCAGAATATCAGTCTGTCCCTGATGTTTTTCCTGGAGAGAAGTGGCTTCTTTGCTGCCCTTCTTGACACCAGGCCATCCTCCAAAAGTCTTTGCCTCACTGTGCGTGCAGCCCCAGTTATCAGTGTTGTATAAAATAAATGATTAAGTATAACAATACTTTTGTGAGGATAGAAATGTGATTTTAGCCTTCTAAATGGGATAATGGCTTTTCATATAATCCTGGGCCCAGTCAGTAACCACGCCCACGTGAGCACAAACGTGTCAACAGGATGGAACGCCCCCCAAAGCCAGAGTGCTGAAAAGGACTCCCTGAGAATTCAAACACAGACCAGAGAACGTGAGGACGTTGAAATGGTTAAAACTACAAGATACGAAAATGGTAAGACCCTGTGAAACTCTCGACGAGTGAAGAAGGTGAAAACTAGACCAAAACATGCCATGTCTGCAGCTCTGCGTGTAAAGCAGTCTCGGACAATTGACCAAAGACAGGAGGGAAGAACAGATCCCTCTCACCAACAGGTGGTACACCTCTGATGTATCCATTCTAACGAGCACTCTAAGACAAAGAAGCATGCAACTAAGAAGGACATTGTAACTCCTGGTGGACAGCCAGAGACTTACATTGAACTACTCGCCATAGACGGATCGAGTGGTTTCAACAGAGAGACGACAGAGAAAGACATCTACGTGTAAATATATGTTGCATATCTAATCCGAATGAGAGGTTGTTAGGGTGTTTATGGTGAGCGTAGTTTCCAAATGTATGTAGGATAAGTCCACTCACTTTATCTTACCTGCTCTTTATCTTTCCCCATCCTTTTTCCATTGTGTAACAAGCCATCTGTTTTCATTGCGTTATGTCAGTAATCAACCTATACCGTGTGCGTGTGTTTATGTATTTCTGTGTGATTTATTTATTTTCTAACTAAACAATTAAACCAATTTGTGTATCGCTGACTCATCACTTAGTTTCGGGATCGTGCAGATTTACGAAGTAAACGACGTTCAGAATGAGACTGATGAGGTAATAATTAATAATTGACTGTTACTGATACAGTATTTATAATATCTTTAGAGTTTAAGTTGGGAGATAGTAACTCGTTCAATAACTATTCCCGTGGTGCCCCAAATTCCTAATGAGTTCATTTTTACATGATTAATTTAATCGAGTAATAGTTAAACGTGGTAGGTAATTATTTGATAAATAGCCGTCATCACATTAATGATAGTCACTTCACGACAGTTTATTTAGTATATTTTTTCTCAACTCTATTTCTTGAACTGCATTGTGGGTTAAGGGCTTGTCAGTAAGCATTTAATGGTAAGGTCTACAGCTGTTGTATTCAGCGCAAGTGACAAATAACATTTGATTTGGATCTGTGGCATTGTGTTGTGTGACAAAACTGCACATTTTAGTGTGGCCTTTTATTGTCCCCAGGACAAGGTTCACCTGTGTAATGGTCATGCTCTTTAATCAGCTTCTTGATATGCTACAACTGTCAGGTGGATAAATTATCTCGGCAAAGGAGAAATGCTCACTAAGAGGGATGTAAACAAATTTGTGCACACAATTTGAGAGAAATAAGCTTTTTGTTTGTGTGGGACATTTCTGGTATCTTTTATTTCAGCTCATGAAACATGGGACCAACACTTTACATGTTGCGTTTATATTTTTGTTTCGTATACAGTACCAGTCAAAAGTTTGGGTTGAGGTCAGGTGATTGTGGAGGCCAGGTCATCTGATGCAGCACGCCATAACTCTCCTTCTTGGTCAAATAGCCCTTACACAGCCTGGAGGTGTGTTGGGCCATTGTCCTGTTGAAAAACAGATGATAGTCCCACTAAGCGTGAAACAGATGGGATGGCGTATTGCTGCAGAATGCTGTGGTAGCCATGTAAGTAAGTGTGCCTTGAATTCTAAATAAATCACTGACAGTGTCACCAGCAAAGCACCATTTCACCTCCTCCTCTTGCTTCACTGTGGGAACCACAAATGCAGATATCATCCGTTCACCTACTCTGCGTCTCACAAAGACACAGCGGTTGGAACCAAAAATCTCCAATTTGAACTCATCAAGATTAAAGGACAGATTTCCACCGGTCTAATGTCCACTGCTTGTTTCTTGGCTCATGCAAGTCTCTTCTTATTATTGGTGTCCTTTAGTGGTTTCTTTGCAGCAATTCAACCACAAAGGCCTGATTCACACAGTCTCCTCTGAACAGTTGATGTTGAGATGTTTCTGTTCCGCGAACCCTGTGAAGCATTTATTTGGGCTGCAGTCTGAGGCTGGTAACTCTAATGAACTTATCCTCTGCAGCAGAGGTAACTCTGGGTCTTCCTTTCCTGTGGCAGTCCTCATGAGAGCCAGTTTTATCAAAGTTCTTGACATTTTCTGGATTGCCTGACCTTCTTATCTTAAAGTAATGATGGACTGTTGTTTCTCTTTGTTTATTTGATCTGTTTTTGCCATAATATGGACTTGGTCTTTTACCAAATAGAGCTGTCTTCTGTATACCAACCCAACCAGATTTAGGAAATCTGTTCACAAGTATTCCCACACATAATAGGGAGAGGTGATCATATACAAATGTAAGCAGGGTTTGAACAGATTATGTTTTGGCTTCTTGCAGTCTAAACATCGTTTAAAATTATTTTCCGGCCCCCCGACAACGCGCTGAAAAAAATAAATCGGCCCGCGGCTGAATCTAGCGGATTATCCATGTTGTATGGGCTGTTGGGTTGGTTGGTAGTATGCACTGTCTGTAAGTCACTTTGGATAAGAGCCTCTGCTAAATTACTAAATAGTCAAAATAAATGAAATGTGTGGATGAATCAGAGGGCCGGGTGACATTTGGCTGTAAAAAGAAAAAGTCTTTACTATCTTAATATTTTATTAATATGTTTTGGGGATGTATCTCCCCTGTGAGTGTTAACTACATGTGTCTGTTTTCTCAATAAAGAGCCCAAAAAGCTATTCAGCTCTTCTACAGGATATGCTTGATCTAATTTCCCAATCATTCAATAATTACAATAGGGAGACCTTCCATCAAAGACTTCTGAAAGTATATCCGGAGAAGGAAATAAATGTAAAAGAATGAAAGATTTAGCTCATTGGACAACAGTGACGTTAGTGTGTTCTGTGTTTCAAAGATTCCTGCTGTCTAAACACACACTCTCTCTCTCTCCCTCTCTCTCTCTCTCACTCTCTCACTCCCTCCCTTCCTTCTCCCTCTTTCCCCCTCCCTCTCTCTCTCACTCTCTCACTCCCTCCCTTCTCTCTCTCTTTCTCGCTCTCTCTTTCTCTCTCTCTCGCTCTCTCCCCCTTCACTCTCTCCATATCTCTCCCATCTCTCTCTCTCTCTCTCTCTCTCTCTCTCACTCTCTCTCTCACTCCCTCCCTTCCTTCTCACTCTTCCTCTCCCTCTATCTCTCTTTCTCTCTCTCTCTCTCTCTCTCTCTCTCTCTCTCTCTCTCTCTCTCTCTCACTCTCTCACTCCCTCCCTCCCTTCCTTCTCACTCTTCCCCCCTCTCTCTCTCACTCTCTCTCTCACTCCCTCCCTTCTCTCTCTCTCTCTCTCTCTCTCTCTCTCTCTCTCTCTCACTCTCTCACTCCCTCCCTTCCTTCTCCCTCTTTTCCTCTCTCTCTCTCTCTCTCTCTCTCTCTCTCTCTCTCTCTCTCACTCCCTCCCTCCCTTCCTTCTCACTCTTCCCCTCTCTCTCTCTCTCTCTCTCTCTCTCTCTCTCTCTCTCTCTCTCTCTCTCTCTCACTCTCTCACTCCCTCCCTTCCTTCTCCCTCTTTCCCTCTCTCTCTCTCTCTCTCTCTCTCTCTCTCTCTCTCTCACTCCCTCCCTTCCTTCTCCCTCTTTCCCCCTCTCTCTCTCTCTCTCTCTCTCTCTCTCTCTCACTCCCTCCCTCCCTTCCTTCTCACTCTTCCCCCCTCTCTCTCTCTCACTCTCTCTCTCACTCCCTCCCGTCTCTCTCTCTCTCTCTCTCTCTTTCTCTCTCTCTCTCTCTCTCTCACTCCCTCCCCCTTCCTTCTCCCTCTTTCCCCCCCTCTCTCTCTCTCT